>NC_081556.1:8422006-8703674 GCF_963082655.1 Stomoxys calcitrans
TTTATTTTATTTTATTTCATTTTATTTTATTTTATTTTATTTTATTTTATTTTATTTTATTTTATTTTATTTTATTTTATTTTATTTTATTTTATTTTATTTTATTTTATTTTATTTTGTTTTGTTTTGTTTTTTTTTATTTTATTTTATTTTATTTTATTTTATTTTATTTTATTTTATTTTATTTTATTTTATTTTATTTTAACTTATTTTATTTTATTTTATTTTATTTTCTTTCATTTTATTTTATTTTATTTTTATTTTATTTTATTTTATTTTATTTTATTTTATTTTATTTTATTTTATTTTATTTTATTTTATTTTATTTTATTTTATTTTATTTTATTTTATTTTATTTTATTTTATTTTATTTTATTTTATTTTATTTTATTTTATTTTATTTTATTTTATTTTATTTTATTTTATTTTATTTTATTTTATTTTATTTTATTTTATTTTATTTTATTTTATTTTATTTTATTTTATTTTATTTTATTATATTTTATTTTATTTTATTTTATTTTATTTTATTTTATTTTATTTTATTTTATTTTATTGTATATTATTTTGTTTTACAATATTTTATTTAATTTTTTTATTTTATTTTACTGTTGTTTATTTTATTTTATTTTCTATTGTTTTATTTTATATATTATTTTATTTTATTTTATTTTTCTTTATTTTATTTATTTTATTCTTTTTTTAATACATTTAATATTTTTTATATTTTATTTAAATAGTTTTTTTTTGTTTGAATTTTTCTCAGTGCTGTGTTACTTCCTAACTTCCTAAAGTGACATTTTAGGACTTTTTGTGCCAAAGGCCACTGCCGGCTTGTATGTGTTGTGTTTGTTTATTAGCTGGGTGGTAGTGTATATGTCGGCATCATACATCGATATCCAGACGCCCAAATATACGATGACATACTGGCTGCTACCAGCAAGCACACTCACACAAACACTCACATGCTTACTGGGCATGGATGCCATGCAATATCGGGTGTTATTTTGGATGACAGCTAATAAAAGTAAATTAAACGTGTCACATTTTACGATTTGGTTTTTCTTATTTTATTATGTGTTAAGTTTTTCTGCTCTGCTACCACTCCCTGTCCGCCAGCACCCAGCACCACCCAAAGGGCCTACATTCAAAGCCTATTAAACTGAAATAGGGAAAACCTTAAAAAATATGTAGAAGGCGAGCGCTGGGGTACAAAAAAAAAACAAAAAATAGAGCAAGAATGTATCTAAGAGATCGTATTTTATTTTATAAGTCTATTTGGACTTTATGCGTTTTTTTTTGTCCTCGCTTCTAGCGTCACTCGTCACACGTCACTGGTGTGAAAACTTTGGCTATTTTCCTACGCTATCAGCGGCAATCGCAAAGGCTGCTGCGTTTTTTATGGCGGTGTCAGTGTTGTTCGAGGTGCCAATGCCTAGCAGCAATGTCGCCCATTCCTTTGGGCTATATTTTTTGTGATTGGTCTTCTTTTTTATGGTAATTGCCTGGATTTTTATGCATATTTTTTCAGGTAAGGGAACTAAGCCAGTCAAAGTATTCTGCAAAATCAACGACAAAGTTTCCCGCTTCACTGAAATGGCATGGCCAAATCGATGAGAAGACTTTTGGTCTTTGGATTGGCTTAAGAAAATTACCTTAAATTTAAGTAGACAATTAAGAAATTTTTAAGATGATTGAGAATTTAACAGAAACTTGGAAAATTGTTGCACATTTTCTTTATAATCGTTTTTAAAGGCCGCCAGATAAGATTTGGTCTAGGCTAACGAGGCGGAGGCCACGGTCATAAAACGCTTTCATTAAAAATTCACGAGAGAATTGCATTAAAATGTTTCACCAAACATTGTTTTTCGTTTATCAAAATTTAATGACGAAATTTGGTAAAACGTTGTCAAAGTCTGGCCACGCTCATAAAACAAAGAAGGGTGTGATTTTATTATTTCATTAATTAAAAATAAGCAGGTGATTTTTTGAGTTGATGTTATAAAAATGCAGATTTTTATGGGTTTGCTGCGGTTATTGTTTGAATCTGGGAGTAGAAAAATAGTTGGAAAACTAGAGTAGATATAAAATTTTCTAACAAAAACTAATAATGTTGCTGATATTATCCAAATGCTTATTATGTTAACTAAGGTTCGAGCTATAAGTTTCAGATTTTGTATGGAGAGACAAGGAATTGAAAACTACATAAAGCAAGAAAATGTTTTAAAGGTCAAAAAATATATAAAATAATGATAGTTGATACCCTGCCATGACTTGGCACTGGTGTGACAATATGCCGTATATGATGGTGTTTTCCATCCAGTAGAAATGTTTTGTTTTCCAAAACCTTCAATTCTACCAATAAAATTTTTTTTCTTATTTATGTATAGAAAAAATCGTTTCCGCTTCCTTTTCCTTGCAGACAATCCCAACATAGCCATTCACATATTTCACATTTTCACTTTCCTGTTTTGTTCTCTTTCTCAATTACAGTTTCGATGCCCGCGGACGATCTTTGCATCAAGGCATACCATGGGCGGATGAGAATGTTTTCAAAAATAAGGCACATTTTTATTATGACTCAAATCCGCCAGCTTTAAGGATTAAAAATATACAGCCCAATGATGCCGGTTTGTACAAATGCCGGGTGGATTTTCATAAATCACCAACGCGTAATTGGAGGATAAATGTAACCGTATTGGGTAAGTTCAACAAAGAAACAAAAAAATAGAGCAAAGACCACATCTCAGTTGAGTTTTATGTCACCATTCTTTTTTTTTTGTGGGAGTGGGTTTTGTCAAAGCAGTTGATTACTGTTGATGTTATTTCTTTTGTGTTTGGGGTTTTTAGATTTGCGGCCACAAAGTCAATGGGTAATTTATTTAATTTTATAAATGTTGAAGTTATACTTTGTGATGTTTTGATGGTGTTTGATAGAATAATTTTTTTTTTTTGCATATTTCAACTAATTTTTTATACCCACCATCGAAGGACTGGGGTAAAGACAATATAGCAACGTGCGTCCGTCCATCTGTCTGTTGGTCCGTGTTATAAACATGTTTTAGTATTTAAAAATTAAGATTAAGGGTCGGGATAGGGTCGGTAGTCGCCGGCCTGGTTTGCACGGGGATCCTCTCGATTATCTCCCGATGCTTCGCGGGTCCTAGTGATAAACGAAATTCTATTCGATCTCAACGGAGATGGTGTGAGACTGGTCACATTTGGGGATAGTCGACAATCAGCGAGATTATGGAAAAGTCACTGTGGAATTTATCCAGATGGGCTATGAGAAATGGGTTGAGAACTAATCCAAGGAAGAAGGTGCTCTTCACTTGGCGATATAACATACAGGACTATCGGATTTCAGTCTTTGAACGGCACCACTCTGCAGTTGTCAAAGGAGGTGAAAATAAAATTCCTTGTCCTCGAATCGAAAAGGAATACAGAAGAAAGGTCCCGAAAAGCGATGTGCGCCTTTTACTTCTGCAAAATGATGTTCGGTAGGAAGGCTGAAAATGGTTATGAAACTAGTGCTGACATATGGAGCACTGGAGAACATCTAAGGTACTGACACTGGCCTGCGTCGCTATCACGGTTGCATTACGAGGGTTGCCTTTTATATTTTGAGACTGAACAACCATAGTGTTGCTATCTGTCAACTGACAGCTGTTTCGTAAAGCTTGACATTTTTGAGGTTATACGTAGTCAGAACGTTTTGACATACGAGCGCTGTTTGTGTTGTTTACAGTAACTTAAAAGATTTATCTCACCCAAAAAATGAAGTTAAATCGTGAATATTTTCGTGCGATTATTTTTTGCAATTTTCGACGTGGAATAACTCAACAACAGTGCATCGATGTACTTAATTAAATTTTTGGCGATGGAGCTCCACTAAGTACCAGAGTTTATCAATGAATTAGTAAATTTAACCGAAGTCGTAGTTCACTCCAAGACGAATTTCATGAATTTTGTCCAAAATCAGTTGTTATTCCAAAAACCATTGATGCTGTGCGCCAAATGATATTGCAAGATTGTCATGTGACCTATCGTGAGATTGAGAGAACCTAAGGCATTAGTGGGATCAGCATACATTCAATATTGAATGATCATCATTCATCAATATGTCAATCGCTCAAAAAAAGGCTCGTGTCGATTGGTCGAAAGAAATGCTCCAATCGCGATCGCGTTGCTTCGAAACACGTCTATGAAATGGTGACAGGCGATGAATTGGATGGATTTACGCGTATGAGCCCGAAAGTTAACAGCAGTCGACTGTATGAGTGTTTCAAGATGAGCCAAAGCCAACAAAAGTTGCATGCGCACGAATCATTTCCAAGCAAATGATCGCTTGTTTTTTTTCGGAAAAACTGAACATGTCGCAACCTTAACACAAGAACAACGCAGAACAGTCAATTCTGAGTGATACACAGCCATTTTTTTTGCTAGTTGTCTTCCAAGAAACCAGGAAAACCAACCGCCGAAGAAGGATCACTCTTCACCTCTACAATGCGAGCTCTTACACATCGGATCAAACAACTGCATTTTTGAGCACTCAGAACATCGATTTGATGGGGTCATCCGCCGTATAGTCCTGACTTGGCAACATACGACTTCTTTTTATTCCAATGAGAGGTCAACGTTTTTCGACACCTGAAGAAGCGGTTGATGCATTCAGAATTCATGTTATGGAGATACGTCAATCAGAGTGGCAAAATTGCTTCCGACAATTGGTTCAAACGCATGCAAAAGTGTACAGATCTTAATGGGGAATATTTTGAATAACAATAAAGCGATTTTCCATGATGAATATTTGTTTTAGTTCTCTAATCTCGAAATATAAAAGGCAACCCTCGTAAGATCCACAACGCAGGCGATTCTGGAGGTGATGCTGAATGTACAACCCGGTGAGATCTGTGCCACTAAGGTTGAGCTTAAGCTGAAGGAACCTGGCATGCTGGGAGTAGGCGAATACGTCCACTGCTCCATACTGGAGGCCATGCATGCAGGGAGTAGGCTGCGGAGGCTCTCATACTACATGTCGCCGAGACCTATTCGGAAAAGTTTGTTCTGGGCTCACTTACCCCTATGGGAGGGGTGGGTGGCGGATGCTGTGTTTGAATTGGTTGGGACCTCGATCTTCAATGTCGTCTTCAGGATGGAGTCGGTGACTGGATATGGCGGTCCTCAATGCCTTGAATTCGAGGACGAAGTGCATAGCGGAATGAGTTTTGCGCCCTGAAATTACTCCTGACTGAACTCATCGGTATTCTGGGAAATGAGAAGGTGGGCGATTTTAGATATGAAAGGATTCATGTCATGACTTCTAATAATCATGTCAAGTACGGTCTCTATCGGTTGTTAACCTGATACTGCCCCATATAAGTCCATCTCCTAAATTTACTTCTTGAGCCCATAGAGGGCGCAATTCTTATCCCATTTGGCCAAAATTTTGCACAACGACCTCTCCAATAGCCTTCAACCTCCAAGTATGGCTTCAATAGGTCCACAATCTGATATAGCTACAATATTGCATAACAATTTTATCCGTTATACCTTTTTTGGATATAAAGAGATACCAGGCAAAGAACTTGGCAAATGCGATTCATGATGGAGAGTACATAAAATTCGGCACGGCCGAACTTAGCACGGTTTTGCTTGTTTTATATATTTTTCTTTAGATTTATTTTTTAATATTTTCGTCTATTTTATTTCATTTTGTTTTGATTTATTTTTTTATTTTACTTCTATTTAATTTTGTTTTGTTTAATTTAATTTTGTTTTGTTTTATTTTGTTTTATTTTATTTTATTTTATTTTATTTTATTTTATTTTATTTTATTTTATTTTATTTTATTTTATTTTATTTTATTTTATTTTATTTTATTTTATTTTATTTTATTTTATTTTATTTTATTTTATTTTATTTTATTTTATTTTATTTTATTTTATTTTATTTTATTTTATTTTATTTTATTTTATTTTATTTTATTTTATTTTATTTTATTTTATTTTATTTTATTTTATTTTATTTTATTTTATTTTATTTTATTTTATTTTATTTTATTTTATTTTATTTTATTTATTTTATTTTATTTTATTTTATTTTATTTTATATTATTTTATTTTATTTTATTTTATTTTAATTTTTTTATTTTTTTGTTTTATTTAAATTTTTTATTTAATTTTATTTTTTACTATTTTAGTTTATTTTAGTACAAAATTATTACTCTTATTTTTTTTTGTTTTCTTAAAATTTGTATACTATTGTATTTGGTTTTCCTTTAATAATTATGTAACTGTCCACATTAACCTTAAATCCCCATGGCCCTTTAAAATGTTGGTAATTTTTTTTCAACAAAATTGTCTACCTCAAATTTATGAGCCCAATTTATGGCTTTGATAAGCAAATGAATCATCTGCCATATAATTTTGGCTTAGACTGCTTTGGGTCTCTGCTAGCACAATTTTCGTGGGAGAAGGAGGCCGGAAGGGCGCCAGGTTGAAGAATCTTAAACAACCCGTGTTATTCTTGTATAACTACCTCATATTTAATAATTTATCTTAACTTAATTTTACCCATACACAGAGAGTCACACACACTTTATAACAATTCATGTTTTTATCATCCGTGTAACGGTTTTTGTATTTGTTTTCTTTCTTTTACAGTGCCGCCCACCCATCTGACGATACTCGATGATCAGGGTGCCGCAATAAGGGACCAAACAGCCGGTCCCTATTTGGAAGGCGAAAGCGTTAATATAACATGTTTATCAAGCGGTGGTGTGCCACCGCCACGTGTCTCCTGGTGGCGTGAACATGCCTTGGTCGATGATTCATTTCAAATTCTTCCAGATGGTACCGTGCGCAATATATTGCAGTTGAAAAATATTTCACGCAAGGATTTGTTAACGGTAAGTAGAATGTCCCTTTGCTGGGTGGAACAAAAAAAAAAAACGGAGAATAAGAGGGATGGAACAAAAAAGGTGTTTTTGCTTCCTTTTACTGTCATTTACTTTTGGGTTATGGTAAGGTGGTTTGGCTTAAAGTTCTCTAGGTTTTGTTTGTTCAGTCTGTTGGTGGTTGAGGACCCACTCCATCTCTAGTTATCCTTACTTAACGAACCATGTTCCATGCTAACAAACAACGCCAACATCTCTGCCTGCAGCAGCATACTTAAGGCCAAAGAGTCCCTCTATTATTTTTTTTTTTTTTCTATTCTTTATAATTTTTTTCTGTTTTTTTTGCCATGCCTTTAGCTTACAAAACCAGAATGAATAGTCATTTCTTATTTCTTCAACTATACTCAGAAAGGCAACCACCTAACCACAAATCCTTCACTATTCAGTCTTGGCTTTGAGTTTTTCTTTTTTTGTATTCAGGTTTTTTTTTCTAATTTTCTTCACTAAGTTATATTGAATTTATAGTGAGAAAAGCGAAACGAAAAAAAAACCCCGCATTTAAGTGGATTTCAGATGTTGCTTGATATATTTTTATAAATGGCTGGTGACAGTGTCTTGCACTTGAGCAGATTGTCAGAGATTGTTGAACAGGGAAATCTGATAAAAAGGATATAATTATTTTTATATAAGGAAGACGAAAGCTTAAAGGCATTTAAGTGCAAGAAGAATATAAAGAAAATGAATTTAATAGAATGTATATGGTGCAAAGGTAAATGAACTTGAAGCTTTAAATTGTTAAGAATACTAGAAATTAAATTAAATAGAGGTTAACAAAAAAAAAAACATAATTAAATAAACGTATATAATAAAAAAAAATAAAATAAAATAAAATAAAATAAAATAAAATGAAATAAAATGAAATAAAATAAAATAAAATAAAATAAAAAAATAAAATAAATTAAAATAAAATAAAATAAAATAAAATAAAATAAAATAAAATAAAATAAAATAAAATAAAATAAAATAAAATAAAATAAAATAAAATAAAATAAAATAAAATAAAATAAAATAAAATACAATAAAATAAAATAAAATAAAATAAAATAAAATAAAATAAAATAAAATAAAATAAAATAAAATAAAATAAAATAAAATAAAATAAAACAAAATAAAATAAAATAAAATAAAATAAACCAAAATAAAATAAAATCTCCCATCTCCCATCTACCATCTCCCGATTTGACTTCTTGAGCTCCTGGAAGCCTCAATTTTTTTTGAAACTTCGCATATAGTGTTCTGTTATGACTTCCAACAACTGATATAGCTCCCAGATAAACCGGTCTCCCGATTTGACTTCTTGAGCACCTGAAAGCCTCAATTTTCATCCGATTCGGCTGAAATTTTGCACATAGTATTCTGTTCTGAATCCCAACAATGGAGCCAAGTACGATCCAAATCGGTCTGTAACCCGATATGGCTCCCATATAAACCGATCTCCCGATTTGTTTTCTTGGGCCCTTATAATCCGCAAGTTTTGTCCGATTTGGGTGAAATTTTGCATATAGTATTCTGTTATGAATCTCAACAACTGCGCCATGTACGGTCCAATTCGGTCTATAACTAAATATAGCTCCCATATTTTAGCAAAATCCATTTTGGTGGGTTCCCAAGATTCGGCCCGGCCGAACGAACCCATAATTATTCTCTTTTATCTCTCCTACTAGAGAGAAAGGATGAGTATTTGAGCGTACAGACCAGTGTTTGGCAAAAATACTCACTCTGCTGCTCATCACTTTTTGCCCACACAAGAAAATAATCCCAAGTAGATGCATAGGCTTGCAAATAATTGCAATTATGTGCTCGTCACTGGTATTGACACATTCTCACACATAATTTGTTTTCCTTTTTTGTTTTAACTGAGCAAAGAGCAGTCTCCTACTAGAGAGAGAGGATGAGTATTTGAGCGTACAGACCAGTGTTTGGCAAAAATACTCAGTCTGCTGCTCGAAAGAATGTGCGAGCTAAACTCGGAAATTGAAATTTTTTTAAGTTTCGATACAAAAATGCTGGTATTTTCAATGAAAAAAATTATTACAGCAACTCACAAATGGCTGCCATGTACAAGAAATGCAAATTTTGCCCATGAACATTCTACTAGGGAACAGAGGCAAATTTCTCACATATCAATGAGTGCAGTAAAATTCAAGTTTAAGCTCAATGATAAGGGGCTTCCTTTTTATAGCCGAGTCCAAACGGCACCTCTTGGGAGAGATGTTTTACCTCACAAATGTTGCCAACATTAGAAGGGGAAAACCACCGATGGAATTTTTTTCTGATGGTCTTGCCAGGATTCGAACCCAGGCGTTCAGCGTCATGGGCGGACATGCTAACCTCTGCGCTACGGTGGCCTCCTGATACAAGTAAACACAACAAGAATTTCTAAGGCGCATACATTGTTTGGTAACATTTACGCGATAAAAAATATCCATCACAAAGTAGGTATTTAAATGTGCGAAAACAACAACAACTATTTTTCGTTTTATTTATAGCATAACGAATATGAAAACACACTACACAACCATAATAGAGTTGTGCAAAAATGGAAGGTTTTTAACATAATTGTGCATCGCAACATCGAAATTAATCCAAACTAACTGAAATCTGCTTATGATTCGTAAATATTTGTGTTTGAGTTATGTTACAACATTAAATTGGACTTGGCATGCTTTTCAATATGCACAATCCATTTCAAACGTTTGGCGTTAAAACAATTTTTAAATAAAGAAGAACTAGTTGAAACCCCGAATAACATGTTTAATATGTCTGCCACCGTAGCGCAGAGGTTAGTAAGTCCGCCTTTGACGCTGAATGCCTGGGTTCGAATTCTGGCGAGAACATCATACAAATTTTCAGCGGTGGTTATCCCCTCCTAATGCTGCCGACATTTAGAAGGTACTGTACCATTTGGTATGGCAGCCATGTAAAAACTTCTCCACAAAGAGGTGCCGCACTGTGGCACTCCAATCGGACTCGGCTATAAAAAAGAGGCCCCTTATCATTGATCTTTAACTTGAAACGAATATCACTCATTGATATGTGAGAAGTTTGGCCCTGTTCTTTAATGAAATATTCATGGGCAAATTTGCAATATGTGAAGAATGAAAGGTAATGTCAGGGTAAAAAATCTTTGTATTTGTCACAAATTATTGTAAGAATTTATCGTAAACACAAGTACTTTTATCGTAAACAAAGTCCAACGTTTTTCAGAAAAAGAGTTTATTTGGCGAACATTTCCTTTATGTCAAATGATTTATTTTTTTGCGTGTATTGATTTTTATATTAGTTTTCTTTATCTTTATTATTTTTCTCCATGCCACTGTCCTCTAACCTTCTGCTCACCCATATTTGTCATCGTCCTTTGCATAACAGTTTTTTTTCATATTTTGTTAAATTTATGAGATTTCATAACGAAGTGGGTGATTTGTTTTCAGCCATCAGACTTTGACCTGGCTTAGTTTAAACGAACACAATTTTCTTATATAACAACAGCGGGTCCATTTGCCAAAGACATTTGCAGTAAATAGAAGTCAGAGAATATTTTAGACATTCTTACCTTGATTTTATTATTCGGAATATTTCATTTTTCATTCTATGTCCTCTAACAAATGATGGACCATGAGAACAAAAATGTCTGAAGAAAATGAAAAAAATTCCCCAATATCCCCTGCCCCCTACCCAAAAAAAAAAACAAATTCCTAAACATACATCATTTATATTTGCCGCAAGAAAATGAAAATTTTTCAAAAAAACATCAAGACGGGACAAGTGATGAGTGGTTGGTTTTGGTTTTAAAAAGAATTTTCTTCTTCCTCTTCCTTTTCTCTGTAGTTTTAGTCGTTGTTGTTATATTTTGATATATTAACGTGTATTAAGTTTTACGGTTTTGTACCTTTTAAATCACATTTTCCCATCTCATCTGGTAGCAAAATGATTGGACGTTTGGCACGGGGGGATTTCCTAAGTGCTCTCAATTCACAATTTTCTTGTTTTCTTATTTAAACGACCATTTTGAATGAGACTGCCTTTTTGTTCGCTAGTTTTTTTTTCTTTTCTTTTTTGGTGAAGGACTAGGAGTTTACTTGATTTACTTGAATTTACGTTTAAGTGCTGGTCATTTATTTTATGCTTGGCATAGAAAACGCACAATGTCACTGAAGACATTCGTCTCTACTTTTATTTTGGGCTAACAGGCAGCTTTCCTTTTTGGGTGGCTAAGGTGATAATTGGGAACAGTGTTGCCATATTTGGGAAATAACAATATTAATTTAAAATATCAATGTCTTTAAAAATTAAAGAAAATATGCTGCAGCAATAAAATAAAAAAATATGTAATTCAATAAAAATATGTAAAATTCCCATAGTGAAATAAAAGGGAATGAAAAAGCAGAAGATTTCGGCGACCTTGATCTGCCATCTGCAGTGGTAACCTTTTTGATATGACCAGTTCTGGATCTTTAGAGTACACCCCAAAGCCCACCTGGTCGCCTAGTTTGGAACCATAAGTATAGAAGTCTACGTAACTTCTATTACCAGGGATATTGTAATTCTAATCGGTTCTCTCAGGAATAGTGGTACTATACTTGGACATTGGACACTGTATTAAGGATAATACAGTGTCCGTAGCCGCCACATGACCAAAAATGAAGCTCTCTTAGCCTCACGGCAATGGCCGCAGCAATTTGTCTAGCCACAATGTCCAGATGCATTAGATGTAGCATTAAATTCAGTGCATCAGATGGTGCCAGGACGGTTCAGAACGTCACCATAACGCAGAGGTTATCATATCTGTCTATAACGCTGATAGCTTGGGTTCGAATCCTGGCGAGACCATCAGAAGAAATTTTCAACGGTAGTTTTCCCCTCCTAATGCTGGCAACATTTGTGAGGTACTATGCCATGTAAAACTTCTCTCCAAACAGGTGTCCCACTGCCCTTTTTTCTTAGAGGAATGTTCATGGCAAAATTTGCATTTGCAGACGGTGTCGTCCTCAGTGCGGTTGTAATGCACAAATAAGCCATCCTTTGGATCCGGTTAAATATTGAACAGTAGGTGGACTTTTTAAGCGCCGTCCACTAGACCACAACACCATATAGCATTATAGGTCTGAAAACTGCAGTATATAGCCAATGCATAACGCGCGGTCTAAACCCCAAATGTTTGCCAACGGCTCTCCTTTAAAGGGCAAGAATTGCCTCTTTTGCCCTATCCAAAGTGACTGAAGTTAAATTTCCTGTCCAGCTAAATACCCAGGTATTTTGCGCTTTCTGTAAATGGAACATTCTCTCTTCCCAAGGAGACAGGTGTCACTGTAGCCAACTTGTATCTCCTTTTATATCTGGATCACTTTCGGTATTGAACAGTAGGTGGACTTTTTAAGCGCCGTCCACTAGACCACAACACCATATAGCATTAAAGGTCTGACTTTTGTAGTACATACCCAATACATGACGCGCGATCTAAACCCTCAACTTTTGCCAATGGCTCTCTGGTATAGGGCAAGAGTTGCCTTTCTTGCCCTATCCAAAATGTTTGACGTTCAATTTCCTGTCCAGCTAAATACCCTGGTATTTTGCGCTTTCTGTAAGTGGAACATTCTCTCCTCCCAAGGAGACAGGTGTCACTGTAGCCAACTTGTATCTCCTTTTATACCTGGACCACTTTCGTTATTGAACAATAGGCGGACTTTTGAAGCGCCGTCCACCAGACCACAACACCATATAGCATTATAGGTCTGACTATTGCAGTACATACCCAATACATGACGCGCGATCTAAACCCTCAACTTTTGCCAATGGCTCTCTTGTATAGGGCTAGAGTTGCCTTTCTTGCCTTATCCAAAATGTTTGACGTTCAATTTCCTGTCCAGCTAAATACCCTGGTATTTTGCGCTTTCAGTAAGTGGAACATTCTCTCCTCCCAAGGAGACAGGTGTCCCTGTAGCCAACTTGTATCTCCTTTTATACCTGGACCATTTTCGGTATTGAACAGTAGGCAGACTTTTGAAGCGCCGTCCACCAGACCACAACACCATATAGCATTATAGGTCTGACAATTGCAATACATACCCAATGCATGACGCGCAGTCTAAACCCCAAACTTTTAGTAATGGCTCTCTTGCAGGTGTATAGGGCAAGAGTTGCCTCTCTTGCCCTATCCAAAATGTTTGACGTTCAATTTCCTGTCCAGCTTAACACCCAGGTATTTTGCACTTTCTGTAAATGGAACATTTTCTCCTCCCTAGGAGACAGGTGCCAGTGTTGGCAACTTGTATCTTCTGCTGAAAAGAACTACTTCTGTCTTATACGGGTTTATACCCAGACCACTTTCGGTATCCCACTTCAAGCCGCAATTTTTGTCCGATTTGTCTGAAATTTTATACATAGTGTTCTGTTATGGTACTCTCAACAACTTTGCCAAGTAAGGTCCAAATCGGTCTATAACCAGATATAGCTTCCATATTTTAGCAGAATCCGTGGTGGTGGGTTCCCAAGATTCGGCCGGACGAACTTAGCACGCTTTTTCTTGTTACAGTTAGGCAGAAAATGTGTGTTTTGCTTTGTAATAGCATTTGACTGGTTGCCTAGATCTCGATTTCGTTAAGTACCACCAAGCTTGTCAGCTGGATTTGTCAAAAAATTTTTTAGATTTTTTTTTTATCAAATTTAGTATGAAATCAAGTTTCTAAGATTTTTTTAATGAAATTTTCTATGCAAAATTTCTAAAATGAAAATAAGGTTTTTTTTTTGTTAATTCCAAAAAATTGCCTTATTTTTTTGTGCATTGGCAACCCTGTTCAGCATTAAGTTTTGTTACGACACCAATACACTTTGACTTGATAAATTTGAAAATTTCCAAATCTGTCCTAACGCTGCTGCTGTTGGCCATATCCTGTCCCCTTTAACCCCCATCCAGGCAACCATTTTAAATGGCATTGCCTTCCTTTGCCGAGAGGTAAGCAAGCATAGAGCCCAATGAATCCTGGACAATATGCTTCAGCAGGAATTTATTTCTATTTGCTAGCAATCATTAACTTTTCCATTATTTTAAATCAGGTGTTTAAATTTCCTTTTAATTTTCAAACTTCCTTTTTGCTTTGTCAGAAGTCAGAGGAGCGCTAAAGTACATTTCGCCTATTGCCGCCTATCAAATAGGTAGGACGCAGGCAATCTGGTTATTGCTTTGTATACCTTAACTTGCCCGAAATAAGGATTTATTACATTTTCTTATTAAGACAAAATTAGTTGCCATCCTATGGAAATTAAGTTTTGCAGAGTGTGGGGGTGAGCCAATTTGATTCGATGCCTATGTATCGTACCTAGTGAAGTGGCACGAGTTGAGGGATCAATGGCTAATTTCGTGAGGTTAATTTAAAGGGACAAAACGCAATTTGTTAAATAAAATGAACTTGAAACATTAAAAGTGATAAGTTTGCTGAAGATTAACAAAATAATGATTCATAAATTAAGCATTTATAAGAGAGGGGTCGCATGGGAGGACATAGGTCAATTGAGGAAAAAAATACAGGGGATTTTGAGAAATTGTATCCTAAACAAGGGTGTGAGTTAAGAAAATGGAGGTAATTTTTTGAGACCTTAAGAGGTTTGTATTCTATAAAAATTTCTTTGCCTATAAATTTAAAAGCTACAGATAATGACTTTGTACATTCCGCCTCATAGAGATAGGTTTTAGTCAACCCTGCAAAAATTTTTTTCTTTAGTCAGAAAGCTTACACCGGCCCAAACTCGTTGTAAATTAAGTTTATCTCACACTTTCTTCCTTGCAAAATATTGTAAAGTAACCAAAAACTTCTGCACCAAAGGTCCTTAACAATTAAAAAAAAATCCCTCAAATTTGGCCCATTTCCTTATCCCTTACCAACCACAACATAGTACTTTTAAAGCTTTTCCATTGCCTTTCAGTTCATGTGAGAGCATCTCTAAGACAGCTCAGTTCATTGAACTATTATTTTCTATCACACTTGTTTAAATTATTTTTCCTCAATGGTCTTTCTCAAAGAAAATTCCCATTCGCCGCCTTCATTTCTCAACCTGATGAACCGGAAATAGACTCGTAACGAATCCCCAACCAATAACGACTTCCTCGACTTAAAAGTTTCCATTAAAGATTTTCGTGAGCATGAGAAGCTTTTGTGCTTTCTTCTCCTCGGTGATAGTGCTCTTGAAATTCAATTTCAAGTGTAACAAGGAAAACACTTCCAAAAAAAACGAAACCTCCCCCCTCCCCCACACTCTTAAGCTATACAATCCACTGGCATACCATCTAACCCCAGCACTGAAAGAAAATAACTTTCATGCTTCAATAATCTCTTTAATGCCTTTGTCCCAAACATATTTCCAACATTTGTGTATGGAGAGGTGGTAGGGGGGACCATTGTTTGGCTAACCCCACTTCAGAGAGGACTGACTGCCTGCCTGCCTGCCATGGCTGGTGTTGTTGGTTTTGCTTAGGTCATGCTGCTCTCAATGTGTTATTGTAGTTGTCGTCGCTGATCTGTTTGATGCTGCTGCTGCTGCTGCTATTGGGGAATTATACCAATTACCAAATTCAAAAGCGGATTAAAACTGTTCTCTGGGAAAAATTGAATTAACATGGGGAAAAATGGAAACTACTCCAAAAAAAAAAAAAAAACAACAAATATTAGAATGAGGGTAAACTCAAGCAAACGAGGGTCACTAAAAATTTTCAAGAAAAAATCATTCAGAGAAAAAAATTTAAAAAATTATTTATGGGAAATTATTTTTCGGACCGTACTTCACACAGTTGCTTAAAGTCACAACAGAACACCATCTGCAAAATTTCGGCCAAATCGGACAAAGATTGAGGCCTCCAGGGGCTCAAGAAGTCAATTCAGGAGATCGGTTTATATATACACCAGGTTATAGACAGATTTGGATCGAAGTAAACACAGTTTTTGGAAGTTGTAACGGAACACTATCTGCAAAATTTTAGCCAAATCGGACGCAAATTGTGGCTTCCAGGGGCTCAAGAAGTCAAATCGGTTGATCGGTTAATATGGGAGCTATATCAGGTTATAGACAGATTTGGACCGTAATTAACACAGTTGTTGGAAGTGGTAACGGAACACTATCTGCAAAATTTTATCCAAATCGGACAAAATTTGAGGCATCCAGGGGCTCAAGAAGTCAAATCGGTTGATCGATTTATATGGGAGCTACATCAGGTTATGAACCGACTTGAACAGTACTTGGCGCAGTTGTTGGAAGCCATAGTGGAACACTATCTGCAAAATTTTAGCCAAATTGAAAAAAAATTGAGGCTTCCACGGGCTCTAGAAGTCAAATCGGGAGAACGGTTTATATGGGAGCTATATCAGATTATAGGCCTATTTGAACCGTACTTGGCATAGTTGTTGGAAGTGGTAACAAAACACTATCTGCCAAATTTTAGCAAAATCGATCGAGATCGAAAAAATTGTAGCTTCTAGGGGCTATAGAAGTCAAGTCGGCAGATCGGTTTATATGGGAGCTATATCAGGTTATGAACCGACTTGAACAGTACTTGGCACAGTTGTTGTGAGCCATAATGGAGAACTATCTGTAAAATTTTCTACAAATCGGACAAAAATTGAGGCTTCCTGGGGCTCAAGAAGTTAATTCGGGAGATCGGTTTATATGGGAGCTATATCAGATTATGGACAGATTTGGACCGTACCTGTAGTAGTTGTCTGAAGTCATAATGGAACAATATCTGCAAAATTTTAGCTAAATTGGACTTAAATTATGGCTCCCAGGGGCTCAAGAAATATAAGGGAGCTATATCAGGTTATAGACCGATTTAGACCGTATTTGACACAGTTATTGAAAGCCATAGTGGAACACTATCTGCAAAATTTTAGCTAAATTGGACAAAAATTGTGGCTTAGGCCCTTCGATGTCCTTCTTTAATTTGGCCTAGAGTGATTCAGATTTGGATATATAGCTGTCATATAGACCGATCCTCAAATTTAGGGTCTTAGGCCCATAAATGCCACATTTATTATTCGATTATGCTGAAATTTGGGACATTGAGTTGTGTTAGGCCACTCGATATCTCTCTTCAATTTGACCCAGATCGGTCCAGATTTTGATATATTTAGCTGCCATATAGACCGTTCTCTCGATTTAAGGTCTTGCGCCCCTTAAAAGCGCATTTATTGTCCGATTTTGCCAAAATTTGAGACAATGAGTTGTGTTAGGCCCTTCGACATCCTTCTTTAATTTGACCCCGATCGGTCCAGATTTGGATATAGCTGTCATATAGACCGATCCGCAGATTAACGGTCTTAGGCCCATAAAAGCCACATTTATTATCTCATTATGCTGAAATTTGGGACAGTGAGTTGTGTTAGGCCCTTCGACATCCTTCTTCAATTTGGCCAAGATCGGTCCAGGTTTGGATATAGCTGCCATACAGACCGATCCTTCGATTTAAGGTTTTGGGCCCATAAAAGTCGCATTTTTTGTCCGTTGTCGCCGAAATTTGGGGCAGTGAGTCAAGGCAAGCTCGTCGACATACTTCTGCAATATGGCACAGTTCGTTCCAGATGTGGATAAAGCTGCCATATAGACCGATCTCTCGATTTAAAGTCTTGGCCCCATAAAAGGCGCATTTATAATTCGATTTCACTGAAATTTGACACGGTGACTTACGTTAGGCTTTTCGGCATCTGTGTCATATATGGTTCAGATTGGTTTATTTTTAGATATAGCTACTAAAAAGATCAATATTTTGTTATACATAATTGAACAATGACTTGTACTTATTAGTATTTAGTCCCAATAGGACTATATTTCGATATAGCCGCTATGGGGCATAAGGTATGCATTTTTCACCGGATTTTGACGAAAGGTGGTTTACATATATACCCAAGTTGGTGGGTATCCAAAGTTCGGCCCGGCCGAACTTAACGCCTTTTTACTTGTTTGATGTACAAAGAGGAAGCAGACCCTCCCCCAAACCCAAATTATCAAAAACACCAAATCTCGGAGACGATTGGACCGTTTTAAGCGCAATTAGGTGTGTACGCTTATGCTAACCCAAAACCACGATATTGGCATAGGACTTTGAAGTCATATAATGTGGGGGAACGCCCTAACCCAAATCCCAATCAAACGGACATGTTTACCGATTGGGACAATGTGGGTACCAAACAAAAGGTATGTAAGAGTAGAGGACGAACTTCATATAACAATTTGATCACAAGAGTCGGGGGCCCGTCCACTATCAAAAATAGCCAAAATAAAGACTTGTTTACCCAGTGGGGCAATATGGGTATCAAATTAAAGATATTTGGAAGTAGAATACGAATCTTATATACAAATTCGGTGTCAAGTCTCAGATCGACTCAGAATCACTTTGTTTTTAATTGTTTCTAAATTTGTCGGCTTGTGCTCTTTTATTTTGATCTTTAAAATCTTTTCATGATTTTTCGAATATAAACCCCATGCCAATCGAAGTGTTTCCACAACAGCATACACTTGCCTGACATTTATAAGTTCTTTGATATGTTATTCTTTGATTAGAAAGCTTTGAATATGATCTCGAGCTGGAAAAATTTCCTAATTTTTCTAATATATATTTCGTTTTTTTTTTTTTAATTTGTTCTTTACCGTAATAGTTTTCTTTCTTTTTTTTTCCTTCCCTCGATGTTGTGAATATCTTGCAGATTTTGTACTCTTTCAGTCGACATAATGCGAGTTTCTTTCAATTCCATGTCGTCGTGTTGTTTATGCGAGTGCGTTGTGTGTGTATGTGTGTTTAAGCCTTAACAAACTCAATTTTAATTTTTTTTTCGCCCTAGCACACCAAAACATCTGTTGGCCATCTAAACGATTGAGCGAGAGTGTATGGGTGTGCTTATGACTTTTCTACTTTCCCCATAACGTGGGCTTGGCTACTTACGATTTTGGGCCTTTTATTATTGGCCTCTTAGACTCTTATGCCATATGTTAACTGTTCGAAGAGGCTTAGGTACAATTTTTTTTAATTAATTTAAACACCTGATTTAAGACCTTTTTAGGGATGATGGTGTTAAGGGGCTCTTGGGCAAAGCTCTGATGTGTTGCTATGAATTTCGATTGCTCTTACTATTGTGGATTTCCTCCATATGCTTTTTGTCACTCGGTGAAAACTTTTCCTCTTTTTCCGTTTTTCTTTCTTTCGTGTTATTTCGATGTGGTAACGAGCTCACAACTGACCAAACAATCGTCATTTGGTAGCTTGTTCATGTATTTTGACCATAATTTGTGTTCTTAGGGTGATTTGTGTGTGCGTGCGTGCAATGGTGTATGGATGTTGTGTTCGGATTAATTCCTTGTAAGATGTATAACACATAGATTTTGTGACAAATTTATTATGACTTTTTGTTGAATGTTTGTTTGTGTTACAGCTCTAATTCAATATGTTTTTACTTATGGCCCAAATCCAAGGCTAGGTGGGTTTTCTCCTACCACTGTGTTTTTTTTTTTTTTGTTTTGGAATGCTTGAATGAATTTTTTCATTTTCCTTCTCTATCAGAGAGCAGGAGAAGGATGAGGAGGAGTTGAAATACATTTTGTCACGTGTATGCTGGAAAACTGTTTAATATTCCATGGGCTTACAACAAATTAAAGAAATTCTGAAACGAAAAACAAGCAGAAAATTGTAGTTATAACTGGGATTAATTTTTCAAAGGCAGCCAGAGGGAAATATGGCCCTAATTTGATAGCGTGAACAGCCCTCCTACTTTTTGTTGTCTCTGTTGCTTGATTAAGGTTTAGAACATAAATTGCCTTACCTACAAGATTTTTGTGAGTTAACATTGGAAACATTTTAAAACAGCCTGGGGAATATAATAAACTGGTGAAACTTTTCAGAGTATGTGTTTACAAGCCTAATTTGAATGCCATAGGCCACATTCACTCATCAATATTTATAAAAGCCCTGCAGAAAGATTGTTTCAGCTGAGTTAAAATGTTTTATTAATTTTTCCTCAACTACTTGATGATGCATGAAAAAAAATCCTTTTTCTTAAGGAAAATGCTAAAGACCAAAAGTGATTTCAACCTAAATGTTTTAGTTTTCATAAAACAAAACCCGGAAAGCAAAAACCATATTCTTGGGTAAACTCTTTTGAATTAATGCATGAAGCTGGATTCTGTGGACATTTTATGACTGAGATTTACCAGCAAGGGATAGTTTGTTGGAAAAAATGTAGGAAGAAAATGTAACTTGCCAAGATGATATTAGAAACATTTTTAAATCTTGCCATATAAACAGCATTTTCACAATATTTTCTTTTGAAATAAAACTTTTCTATAGAAAAATTTTTGGAAATATTTTCCATAGAAATAGAATTTTTGCATAGTAAAAAAAAACTGACAAAAGTATTTAAAACAAGTAAAAAATTCAAGAACTTAACCAGCGTGCATCACAAAGACGTATCTCTGCCAAATTTCAGCTCAAGTAGTATAAAATAAAATTTTGACAAAATCTACCTCTTCGTCTTCCATTATATAATAAGTAAAAAGGCGTTTAGTTCGGCAGGGCCGAACTTTGGATACCCACCACCTCGGGTATATATGTAAACCACCTTTCATCAAAATTCAGTGAAAATTTCATACCTTATGTCCCATAGCAGTTATATCAAAATATGTTCCGATTTGGACCAAATACTAATAAGTATAGTAGCTATATCTAAAAATAAACCGATTTGAACCATATACGACACGGATGTCAAAAAACATAACCATTTATTGTGGCAAATGTCAGTGAAATCGGATTATAAATACGCCTTTTATGGGGCCAAGACTTTGAATCGAGATATCGGTCTACATGGCAGCTATATCCAAATCTGGACCAAATTTGGGCCAAGGTGCAGAAAAATGTCGAAGAGCCTAACACAAAGCACTGTCCCAAATTTCGGCTAAATCGGACAATAATTCCACCTTTTATGGGCCCAAAACCTTAAGTCGAGAGATCGGTCTATATGGCAGCTATATTCAAATCTGGGCCGATCTGGGCCAAATTGAAGAAGGACATTGAAGAGCCTAACTAAACTCACAGTCTGAAATTTCAGCGACATCGGACAATAAATGCGTCTTTTATGGCCCCAAAACCAAAAACCGAGATATCGGTCTATATGGCAGCTATATCCAAATCTGCACCGATCTGTGCGATATTGCAGAAGTATGTGAAGGGGTTTAACTTAACTTACTGTCCCAAATTTCGGCGACATCGGACAATAAATGCGCATTTTATGGGCCCAAAACCTTAAATCGAGAGATCGGTCTATATGGCAGCTATATCCAATTCTGGACCGATCTGAGCCAAATTGACGAGGGATGTCGAAGGGCCAAACACAACTCACTGTCGCATATTTCAGCAAAATCGGATAATAAATGTGGCTTTTATGGGCCTAAGACCCTAAATCGTCGGATCGGTCTATATGGGGGCTATATCAACATATTGTCCGATATAGCCCATCTTCGAACTTAACCTGCTTATGGACAAAAAAAAAAAAGAATCTGTGCAAAGTTGCAGCTCAATATCTCTATTTTTAAAGACTGTAGCGTGATTTCAACAGGCAGACGGACAGATGGACGGACGGACATGTCTAGATCGTCTTAGATTTTTACGCTGCTCAAGAATATATATACTTTATAGGGTAGAAAATGGATATTTCGATGTGTTGCAAACGGAATGACAAAATGAATATACCCCCATCCTACGGTGGTAGGTATAAAAACGAAACTGTGTTGATTTTCATGAATTTTTCACAGATGGTGGAGTTTGAGCCCCCAGTGGGTACTACATTTTTTGATATCCGAAGGGGAGTGGGAGGGGGGGGGCGGGGTGGGGCGGTCTCTCACCCCTATCCCAGATCTCGGAGATGGGTACACCGATTTAAGCGAAGTTTTTGTATGCCACCATATGGTACTTTAAAAACACGAAATTGGAATCAAATTGTGGGGTCAAATAATGAGGGGGACGCCCCATCCTAAAACCCACCCGAACGGACTTGTTTGGCGATTGGAACTATATGGGTATCAAATTAAAGGTATTTGAGAGTAGAGTACGAATGTGACATAAAAATTTCACACTAAGTGTCGAGAGGGTCCCTCACCCCCAAAAAACCACTCAACAGGACGCTTTTACCGCTTTGGGCAATATGGGTATCAAATGAAAGTTATTTAAAAGTAGAGTACAAAACTGACATAAAATTTTATTCCTTGGTGTGAGGGATTTTCAAATTTGGATCCAACTACCTAGAGAACCGTTCCAAATTAAAAACCGCCTAAAAGTATCGTCAAAAACTAACAAAGGACAATATGGGACTCAACTTGTAGGTTTTCGGGAGTAGAGTACAAATGTGATGTGGGTCCAATTAGCGAGGGGGCCGCCCCAAAACCAAAACCGTCCCAATTGGGCGTATTAGACGATCATGATAACATGGAACTCAAATAAAAGATATTCGGGAGTAGGTTATGAATTCGGTATTAAAAATGAGGTTCAATGAGGATAGGAGGTTTGACCCATGTGCCAACCATAACAATTTGAAGCAGTGAGAATGGATCACGATGACGATAGGGGGCAATATGGGACTCAGGATTTCAAATGATAGGTATTTGTGAGTACAGAACGAATTTAACATCCACATTCTGGGAGAAATGTTTGCGGGGCCGTCCCATTTCCAAAATCCCCATGGGGGGATCTTTCAAAAAAAGAGTACATCAAACATCCAAACTTAAGTGATCCAAAAACCTTCAAGCGATTTCATAGACCAATAAAGATCATATGAGATTAAAATAAAGGCATTTATATTGTCATACTGTTAGTCAAGCGCGTCATACATGTAGCACTTTCGCAGCACTTACTAAATTTTAGCCCATTAACATTCCATTAAGGAACAGGGGCAAACTTCTCACTTATCAATGGGTGCTGTCCGATTCACGTTTTAAGCTCAATGATAAGGGACCTTTTTTTTATAGCCGAGTCCGAACGACATGCCGCAGATCGACAACTCTTTGCGGAGAAGTTTTGACATGGCAAAGTATCCACAAATGTCGCCAGCATTAGGGGGGGACAAACACCGCTGAAAATTTTTCTAATGTTCCTGCCAGGTAATTTACTAAAAGCTCTTAAATTGTTGAAAATAAATATTCCAAGGATATTTTTGTTCCATATATTGTAATAGAAGGTGCAGCGGAGCGGACAAGGTCCCGTAAGTTTTTTTTTTAAATTAAATTTTGATAACTTTTTCTACAGAAATAAAAGATTAGAAATAGTCCAAAAGGCTAAATTGTGTATTAAGGAGAAAACTTTTTTTTTACTTATTTTACAAAATTGACTGCCACTCTAGATTAGAGTTATAACCTCATATTTTGTTTTATTTTGTTTTAATTTTATTTTATTTCATTTAAATTTATTTTATTTATTTTTTTTTTTTATTTTGTCCCCAGCGGGGTTAACCACTGCTGAAAATTTTTTCTGATATTCTCGCCGGGATTCGAGCCCAACGGATGGACAGACATTCACTGTCATGGGCGGACATGCTTACCTCTGCTCAACGGTGTCCTCCACCATAGGATGGAGGCATGCTAATTTCGTCATCCAGTTTGTAACACATCGACATATATCGTTTTGACATTTTGGTTTGATTTAGCCATGTTCGTCGGTCTGTCTCTCGAAAGCACGACAATTTTCGAAGAACTACATCTAGGCGCTTGGGCTAGAATTGTAAATAGCTCATATCTGTCAATATTTTGCATTGCAAATGCAAATTTGCCCATGAATATTCCATTAAGGAACAAGAATTCTCGCCAGGACTCGAACCCAGGCGTTCAGCGTCCGTCATAGGTGGACATGCTAACCTCCGCACTGCGGCGGCCTCAAAATCGTTGCTTTAGCAAACCGTTCTCCCGTTCATAAAGGGTGATTTTTTTGAGGTTAGGATTTTCATGCATTAGTATTTGACAGATCACGTGGGATTGAACACATTTCGAACCGAACACTGATTTTGGTAATAAAATTCAATGATTTGCAAGCGTTGCTCGTTTGTAAGTCTATTCATGATGAAATGTCAAAGCATACTGAGCATCTTTCTCTTTGACACCATGTCTGAAATCCCACGTGATCTGTCAAATACTAATGCATGAAAATCCTAACCTCAAAAAAATCACCCTTTACTTCTTGGGCCTCTATTGAGCACAATACTATCCAATTTCGCTGAAATTTTGTACTATGATGTTTTCTGTGACATTTAACCAAAGGTGCCTATTATGGTCCGAATTGGTTAAAACCCTATTTTAGCTCCCATACAAACCGATCTTTCGATTGCACTTCTTGAGCCTCTAAAGGGCGTTGATCTGGTGATTTGGGCTGAAATGTTGGACAACGATTTCTCCTTTGATCTTTAAAATACATGGCCAAATATGGTCTAAATCGGTATATAACCTGATATAGCTCCCATATAAAGCAATCTCCTGATCTTGTTTCTTGAGCTGACTGACTGAAATTTTGCACAATGGGTATTATGGTAACCAACATCCAAACTAATTATGGACGAGTGGGTTCATAACCTGATATACCTTCTAAAGCTAAGCAATTCTTGTCCATTAATTTTTGCTTGCCTTATAAGAGATACCGTGAAAAAACTTGCCAAACGCTCTACATAGTGGAGGGTATATCAGTTTCGGCCCGGCCGAACTTAGCACCCTTTTACTTGTTATTTGTTTTAAACTTTAATTTTCAGCAAAAGGGTATTGCCTTTGGATAGCATATAGAAACTCTACTGCAAAATGTTCATAAAACTCTTAGATAATTGCTTATTTAAACCGATGTATATATATGTACAATGTGTATTGGAAAGCAAACCAAAGCCATAAACAAATCCCCTCTTTAATATTGATTACTTTTTGTACTTAACGCAGGCAGGATATATTTTCCGACTATGCGTTGTGGCGCATCTTATTAACACCCACTTAATCCTTATTTCTGTTTACCTTGAGCTAAGTCTGCCTGCTGACTTTCCTGCCAGCATAGCCTCCCACCCCCCCTCGCCTCGTATATACAAATCCAGCAGTTCTGCGTCTCACTTTCAGTAACTTTGCCACCTAATCGCAGACATCCTCTTAGGACATTACAATAATATTTTGCCTTCAGCATAAATACATAATGCGAAACATGCCAGAAGTCCTTAGGCTTTGCTTTGCTTTTCTTTGCTATGCCATCTTGGGATTTTTCCTACTTCTGGCAATCAGGCAATAATACCGTCAATAGATGTCGGTAATGGTAAGCATGTGATATGATGCCGAGAGAGGAAATGAGCAGGAGGCTTGTGCAGAAAAATATAAAGGAAAAAATCTATAACAGCAAAATCTGAAAGATTCAATAATAAACAAAAATTAGTATTTAAGCCCTTGGGGGAGGAAAAACCAAACGAATACGCCCTTTGCCAAGCAATAGAAAGAAACGCAAGGAGGGGCGAAAAAAACACGCCAGCGAAAGTCTATGAAATAAATGATAATACTGTTCAATGGAAATGAAAATTAATATCATGGCTAAAGCCATACCGAAGAAAAGGGTATAGCCGGGGGGCATGACATGTAACATGTGTCACCTAGATTGGCCCTAGTTGTGGTCCTAGAAGAAATTTGGAAATTAAATTTCAGTCATGCCTAACAGAATTCTTCTCTTCCTTGATTGCAATGGCGCTTGCTCTGCTTACGAGTATGGTGAACAAGGTTAGATTTGTACAATAACCAAATGCCAATTTCATTTCCCGGCGTCAAGGGGCCAAAAGTAATAAGAAACAGCCGTGAGAGTCTATGATATTTAATAAAGGACATACACACACACACACCAATACATTGCTGCATACATACATATAAATACATGTCTTGTGCACTTGAAAAAGTAATCGAAGAGAAGTGAGTTCACAAAATTTGGGGAATAGTTTAAACAAAATTCATATTTCTAAAAAAAATCAGTAAAGAAAGGCAAAAGTCAACGAACATATATATGGGAGCTTTATCTAAATCTGAACCAATTTTGACCAAACTTCTTAAATGTTGTGGTAGGCATCGAGGAAATCGTTGTGTACAATTTTGGCAATATAGGCCAATAAATGCGCCTGCAGTGGCTCTAGAAGTGAAAATCAGGCGATGTATTGGTTGCCCAAAAAGTAATTGCGGATTTTTCATATAGTCGGCGTTGACGAATTTTTTCAACGGCTTGTGACTCTGTAATTGCATTCTTTCTTCTGTCAGTTATCAGCTGTTACTTTTAGCTTGCTTTAGAAAAAAAAGTGTAAAAAAAGTATATTTGATTAAAGTTTATTCTAAGTTTTATTAAAAATGCATTTACTTTCTTTTAAAAAATCCGCAATTACTTTTTGGGCAACCCAATATATGGATGAGAGCTATATCTAAATCTGAACCGATTTGTATGATATTCACCAGTAATATCGAGAGTCAAGACAAAATCCTTTCTGCTAAATTTCGGGAGAATCGGTTAATAAATGAGCACTTTATTGCAATATTCCTAAAAATCTGATGAAAATATATATGGGAGCTATGTCTAAATCTGAACCGATTTCGACCAAAGTTTATGGATATTGTGGAAGTCGTCGAGGAAAGCGTTGTACAAAATTTTTGGGAAGATTATTGAAGAAATGCGCTTTCAGTGGCTCTAGAAGTGAAAATCGGGAGATATATATATATATGACAGCTATATGTAAATCGGAACCGATTTTTATAAAATTCCTCAGCAATGTTGAGAGTCAAGAGCAAATTGTTCCTGCCAAATTTCGGGAGAATAGGTTCACAAATTAATATTTTATTGGATTATTTCTACAAATCGGACGAACATATATATGGAAGCTATATTCAAATCTGAACCGATGTTTTCCAATTTCTGTAGGCTTTGTCCCTAGGCCGAAAAACGTATGTGTTCCAAATTTGACGACGATCGGTTGAAAATTACGACCTTTACGTTTTGCACAAATTAATATGGGCAGACAGACGGAGATAGCTAAATCGAACCAGAATCGGTATACTTATCAATGGGTCTTATTCTCTTCCTTCTGTATGTTACAGACAAATTCACTCAGTTATAATACCCTGTACCGCAGTAGTGGTGCAGGGTATAAATATGTTTGACTAGATGAATTATCTGCTTTAGTGACTTTGAATTACAAGCTGTACCTGATAGACTGGTTCCCTGGCTTAGGGAGATAGGAGGAAAATACCTTGGTGTTTTTCTGAAGAGGAAATTGAACTTCAAATCCAACATTTTGGAAAGGGCAAGAAAGGCCACTCTTGCCCTATACACCTGCAAGAAAGCCATTGGCAAAAGTTGATGACTTAGAACGCGGGTCATGCATAGGGCAGTTGTCAGACCTATAATGCTATATGGTGTAGTGGTCTGGTGGACGGCGCTTCAAAAATCCACCTACTCTTCAATACTTAACCGGAGCCAAAGGACGCACCATCTGACGCACTGATTTCAATGCTACATTTTATGCCTCTGGACATTGTGGCTACCCATATTGCAACGACCTCTACGCCCTCGACTGTTGCAGATCTCTCAACAAGATGGCTGAACAGTTCAAAATTCACCTTTTCTGGGTGGGGGGCCATAGAGATATCTTGCGAGACTAGAAACTACCCTACACATTCCAGGGATACTGGAATCTATGGGTAAGCCTCTAGCGATATGTAAGCTAAGTTTTCAGGACGCCTGGTCCGAAGGGCAACAAATGATAGATGGTCACAAAGAGGGGGCTGTGAACATTCCAAACCTATGTGGCCTAATCTAGACTTGAAGAGATCTACTGTTTTCCAGAACAGACGTCTCAATCATTGTGTCCGTTATGACAGGTCACTGTCTAATCGGAAATCTGGTGTGAGGACGTCAAAGAAGAAAAGACTATAGAACGCCTTCTCTGTGTGTGTCCCGCACTAGCAGTTACAAGGAGTTCCACTTTAGGTTCTCATTTCTTTGAGAACCTGTCTGATTCGGTCCAATTCGGGCTTTTTAGAGCGATCTGGATGGTTTAACTTTAAGGATTAGAAGGCATCTTCCTTCTTCTGTTCCCGTGGTATCACAATGGGCGAAAACGTCTAAGTGAGTCTGATAGCAGGCTGTCACTTAAACCTAACCTAATCTAATCGTAGTGACTTTACCCTCTACTTTGGGGAGTGGTTAGACAAAGTTGCCCTTTTGCAATATTTTGCTTCAAATTTTTTTTATATATCCACCACCATTGGATGGGGTATACTAATTTAGTCATTCCTTTTGTAACATCTTGAAATATTGATCTAGGACCCCATAAGGATATATTGGGTTGCCCAAAAAGTAATTGCGGATTTTTTTAAAAGAAAGTAAATGCATTTTTAATAAAACTTAGAATGAACTTTAATCAAATATACTTTTTTTACACTTTTTTTTCTAAAACAAGCTAAAAGTAACAGCTGATAACTGACAGAAGAAAGAATGCAATTACAGAGTCACAAGCTGTGAAAAAATTTGTCAACGCCGACTATATGAAAAATCCGCAATTACTTTTTGGGCAACCCAATATATTCTTAATTGTCTCGACAATCTGGGTCGAACTAGCCATGTCCGTCTGTCGAAATCTCAATAGGGGTCGAACGCGTGGAGCCTGCCGCTTGAAATTTTCCACGGATACTTCATATTGAAGTAGGTCGTTGGGGATTGCAAATGGGCCATATCGGTTCAGATTTGGATTATCTCCCGATTTGACTTTTTCAGCCCCAAGAAGCCTTAATTTTTGTCCTATTTGGCTGAAATTTTGCACATAGTGTTCCCTTGTGACTTCCAACAACTGTGCCAAGTATGGTCAAAATCGGTCTATAACCTGATATAGCTCCCATATAAACCGATCTCCCGATTTGACTTCTTGAGCCCCTGGAAGCCCCAATTTTTGTCCGATTTGGCTGAAATATTGCATGTAGTGTTTTGTTATGACTTCCAACAACTGTGTTAAGTGCGGTCCATATCGGTAAAGATCCTAATATAGCTCCCATATAAACCGATCTCCTGATTAGACTTCTTGAGCCCCTGGAAGCCGCAATTTTTGTTCGATTTGGCTGAAATATTGCATGTAGTGTTTTGTTATGACTTCCAACAACTGTGTTAAGTGCGGTCCATATCGGTAAAGATCCTAATATAGCTCCCATATAAACCGATCTCCTGATTAGACTTCTTGAGCCCCTGGAAGCCGCAATTGTTGTCCGATTTGGCTGAAATTTTGCATGTAGTGTTTTATTACGACTTCCAACAACTGTGCCAAGTACGGTCTAAATCGGGCCTTTACCAGATATAGCTCCCATATAAACCGATCTCCCCATTTGACTTCTTGAGCCCCTGGAAGCCGCAATTTTTGTCCGATTTGGCTGAAATTTTGCATGTAGTGTTTTGTTATGACTTCCAACAACTGTGTTAAGTGCGGTCCATATCGGTAAAGATCCTAATATAGCTCCCATATAAACCGATCTCCTGATTAGACTTCTTGAGCCCCTGGAAGCCGCAATTTTTGTCAGGTTTGGCTGAAATTTCGTGGGTAGTGTTCTATTTGGACTTCCAACAACTGTGTCGAGTATAATCTAAATCTGTCTATTACCTTATATAGCTCCCATATAAACCGATCTCCCGATTTGATTTCTTGAGTCCCTGAAACCTCAATTTTCATCCGATTTGGTTGAAATTTTGTACATGGTGTTTTGTGATGACCCCCAACAAATGTGTTAAGTATGGTCTAAATCAAACTATAACTTGATATAGCTTCCATATAAACCAATCTCCCGATTAGTCTCTTTGAGCCCCTGGAAGCCGTAATTAAGTTAAGCACGGTCCAAATCGGTTGAGAACATGATATAGCTCCCATATAAACCGATCTCCCGATTTGATTTTTTGAGCCCTTACAATCTTCGATTTTTAAGCGATTTTGCTGAAATTTTGCATATTGTGTTCTGTTATGACTCTCAAGAACAGCCCAAAGTACGGACCAATTCGTTCTACAACCAGATTTAGCTCCCATATTTTAGCAGAATTCATGGTGGTGGGTTCTCAAGATTCGGCCCGGCCGAACTTACTTGTTTTTTGTTGGCTTCATGCCGACCTCAAACTAGTATAAAAGAATTTTAAGGTCTGTCACACACCTCCCGTATTGACTTTTTGAACCCCTTAATAGTTCAATTGTTGGGGAATTCAAGATACCTTCCAAGTTTGGTACATTCTGTTACGACTATCAAAATATGTACAAAGTACAGTACAAAAAAAACCAAGTAAAAGCGTTCTAAGTTCGGCCGGGCCGAATCTTATATACCCTCCACCATGGATCGCATTTGTCGAGTTCTTTTCCCGTCATATCTTCTTAGGCAAAAAAAGGATATAAGAAAAGATTTGCTCTGCTATTAGAGCGATTTCAAGATATGGTCCGGTTTGGACCACAATTAAATTATATGTTGGAGACCTGTGTAAAATGTCAGCCAATTTGAATAAGAATTGCGCCCTTTGGGGCTCAAGAAGTAAAATAGAGAGATCGATTTATATGGGAGCTGTATCGGGCTATAGACCGATTCAGACCATAATAAACACGTATGTTGATGGTCATGAGAGAATCCGTCGTACAAAATTTCAGGCAAATCGGATAATAATTGCGACTTCTAGAGGCTCTAGAAGTCAAGATCCCAGATCGGTTTATATGGCAGCTATATCAGGTTATGAACCGATTTGAACCTTATTTGATAAAGTTATTGAAAGTAAGACAAAAATACGTTTTGCGAAATTTCAGCCAAATCGGATAGGAATTGCGCCCTCTAGAAGCTCAAGAAGTCAAGTCCCCAGATCTATTTGTATGACAGCTATATCAGGTTATGAACCGACTTGAACCATACTTGGCATAGTTGTTAGATATCATAACAAAATACTACGTGCAAAATTTCATTCCAATCGGATAAGAATTGCGCACTCTAGAGGCTCAAGAAGTCAAGACCCAAGATCGGTTTACATGGCAGCTATATTAGGTTATAAACCGATTTCAACCATACTTGGCGCAGTTGTTGGATATCATAACAAAACACGTCGTGCAAAATTTCATCCCAATCGGATAAGAATTGCGCACTCTAGAGGCTCAAGAAGTCAAGACCCAAGATCGGTTTATATGACAGCTATATCAAAACATGGACCGATATGGCCCATTTACAATACCAACCGACCTACACTAATTAGAAGTATTTGTGCAAAATTTCAAGCGGCTAGCTTTACTCCTTCGGAAGTTATCGTGCTTTCGACAGACAGACGGACGGACATGGTTAGATCGACATAAAATGTCTCGACGATCAAGAATATATATACTTTATGGAGCCTCAGACGAATATTTCGAGTAGTTACAAACAGAATGACGAAATTAGGGTATACAAATTGTCGCAAGAAATTCTCCTACGTTTAGTGTTTCCGTAGTCTTCGTTCCACTGTTCGTCTGATTTGTGAATACTTTTTCACGAGAAATCCGTAGGTCTTGTTTCAAAAATGTTGTCCAGCCAATTTTAAAGGTCCTACACTTTGTGGAAGTTAAGGCCAGTCTTGAAAACCAAAAACATTCCATTAGGTAACATTCCGTGAGGCATTGTAGGATTTTTCTGATGAATTTTTATACATATTTTCATGTGGCCACTTATATATTTTATAAATTTTTCCAAGTGTATTTGCATATGCCTTTATTCTATACATAAAACAAGGTGGAATCCTTGAAAACCTAGAAGAAAAACAAAACATAGCAAAACCAAACAAAACAAAACAAAACCAGCAAAGTTGTTAAAGGAAGTTGGTATAATGAAAACATTGATTCACTTTCTCTGTGTCATAATGATGATGCTTAATATGAAAATATGTATGACTATAAAATGTATGTGTATGTGTATGTGTGTGAAAGGACTCTTCTTGGCACTTGTATATATTGACTGCATTTGCCAAGATATGGGCGAGTGCTGCGGCTTACTTGGCATTATGTATGTTGTGTGTGTGTGTGTGTGTTTTTTAGACGCTATTACCAATAAGCTTTGACGATGTCAATAATGATCCTGACAAAAAGGTGTTTATGTCAAAAATAGCAGAGTGAGTAAGGGAAGAGAGCAAGAGGCCCATACGTAGAGCAAAGTAAAATATATACATAAATACCCTAGGGAATGGGAAATAATATGCGGTCGTAAAATTTTTGTGATAAAAAATGCTTGCCAGAAACATAATTAACCCATAAAAGCGTAAACGATTTTTTATGTGTGGTTTCATACATGAATTATTATCGAAATTTCTTTTTTTTAGTGTAGCTAGGCTTTATGGTTGTTTATGTATTTTTTTTTTTTTTTATAAATCGATGGCATAGAAAGAAAATCTAAAAAATATTCGCTTGAATATATTAGGGAAATGGCTTAAACGAATCCGTTGAAAATTCTAAGTCAATGATGAAACCTAGCAATGAGTCGAACAAATCTCCTCCTTGTAGAAGTGCAGAAATTGGTAGTGTAGAGTATGAAGAGAGGTGTATAGTGGTGCTCTCCTCTGACTAGAGTTCACAATCGGCTAACTCTGGCCTCCAAGTGAGCTCAGTCCATTGGAAATTTACACTATACAAGACCCTGACACTACCCGTGTTGTTGTATGGCTTCGAGGCATGGATACTTGGGAAAGCAGATGAGTCAGTACTTGGAGTGGTTGAGGGAAAAATTCTTCGTTAAATACATGGACCAGTTTGCGTTGATGTAGAATATAGACGTCGTATGAAACAAGAGCATAGTTAAACGCATCAGAATATAACAGTTGCGTTGGCTAGGTCATTTTGTCAAAATGGATGAAGAAGCCCCAGCAAAAAAGTCTTTTGAAGGCGATCACGGTGGTACACGCAAACTGGGACTACCAAAAACTAAGAGAAATTGAAAGATCAAGTGGTGGGAGATGCCTCGAAACTTGGTGTCAGAGATTTTAGAAAAAGCTCAGAAGATCGGGGCGCTTGGAAACCTATTCTACATTCGGCTAGTGGAACAAATGTTCTATCATAGCCAGTGTTTTGTCCACCAGTCTATGGAGGATTTACCAGGTCTCAAGCCGTATTGATGGGACCCATTGACTTTAGGCTATAAAATTTCACATAGTACGCTCCAGAGCACCTTATTGTATGTGATGGATAGGAGATTTATTCCACTGAAGTTGGCACATGCCGTCTTGTCTTCTTTCTTGTGTATGGGACATGGTATGCAGAGGTTCCACCGGCTATGCGTTCTTTTAGCCAGATCGCGCAGACAAGCTGATACATACGCCTTATCAGTGTGTCACTTCCGGTCTTGAATAGTTCAGCGGGTAACCCATTGGCTCCTGCTGTCTTGTTGTTCTTCAGTCGGGTTACAAATACAAATACAAATTTTGCCCATGAACATTCCACTAAGGAACAGGGGCAAATTTCTCACATATCAATGAGTGCAGTCCGATTCAAGTTTAAGCTCAATGATAAGGGGCCTCATTTTTATAGCCGAGTCCGAACGGCGTGCCGCAATGCGAGAGAAGTTTTACATGGCATAGTACCTCACAAATGTTCCCAGCATTAGGAGGAAGAAAAACCACCGCTGGCATTTTTTTTTCTGATGGTTTCGCCAGGATTCGAACCCAGGCGTTCAGCGTAATAGGGGGACATGCTTACCTCTGCCCTACGGTGGCCTCAGGGTTCGGGTTACAGCTACTTGGACCTAATTCTGACTATGAGGTATCCTGCGGTATCCTCTTCGCCGCCATTATCGAACACTAGTTGCATGGTAAAATATTCTTTCCATATTCCCAGCACCTCATCTGTGTCGGTTACTAGATTTTCTTCTTTGTCTCTGCTGGAGGATGTGCCTGCACTTAAGCCATTGGTTTGATGCTTGGGAGAATTTCCGGACTTCATTCTGACTCTTGCACATCTCAATTCGTTCACACTCAGGTCTATTCAGAGGCATAGACGTTTCTCCTCTCCTGTTCTTGAGATTTCTCTCCTTCATCTGGCGTATTGCTACTGATTGCTGGGTCGCTCTGAATGCCGCATTCTTGGGTTCAGTAGTATTTCGACACTCTTGGTCATACCATAGGTTCTTTAGGTGAGGCTTGCTGTACCCAAGTACGGATTTCGCGGCATTTTCCATGGAGTGGGCAATGTATTGTCACTGCACCGTTATATCATCAATCCCTAGCTAAATCCACAGCCAAATTCATGCCTTGTTTCATGGCAGCTATAATATAGGGTGTCACCTCTCGGTGTTGTTGAAGCCCTTCCCGAGCCATCGCACTTCCTGTATGGCGGTAATGTCTGCCCTTTATGTCTCCAATACATCCTACTGTGCCTATACAACGCCCTCGCTTTAAGGAGTGTGGACATTCCAGCTGCAGATACGTCAATCATGGTATTTTAAAAGATTACGTCGGTCGTCAACATGGGGGGATTAGTTTTAAATCTTCTTCGATTTTTTTTTTTTTTGTAACCACTTTAAGTTAAGGTGATGGGTTACTAACCCGGTGTTAAAGAACTCCAACTTCAACGGGTGTTAAAGGACGCCAACTTCAATGGGTGTTAAAGGAAGTCACCCAGGTGATACCTTGGGGAGGTTTGTGTTCGCATTTGACATGAAGGAAAATCGATATAAGCCTGGATTTTTTCAAGTTAAAACCAATCAGAACCGTTGCTTGGTTGCAATTCTAAGTCACCAACTACGGTGCTTAGCTTAGGTTATAGTCGCAGTCTGAATTCGAACTCACTTAGACCATTTTTGTACATTATGATGCCAAATTAGCAACAGACCAGAGTCTTTGGTGGGATTCGTGCCTTTGTAATACGAGCTCGCTGGAAACCACGCTAACTTCGAGGGAGTAAAGCTAGGCGCTTGATATTTTGCACAAATATTTCCTTGAGCCTTTAGAGCATGCAATTCTTTACTGATTTGCCTGAAATTGTGTACTATGGTGTTTTCTATAACAGTCAACAGATGTGCCAAGTATGGTCCGAATCGGTGTTAAACCTGATATAGCTCCCATATAAACCGATCTTCCTATTACAACTTTGAGCCTCTGGAGGATGTGAAGAAAATTTGGTTGAAATTTTGTACAATGCCTTTTTCTGGTTTAAACCCTGATATATCTTCCTAAAAATCGATCTCATGATTATACTTCTTGAGCCCATAGAGGGCGCAGTTCTTCTCTGATTTAGCTGAAATTTTGCATAACAACTTTTCTTATGATCTATGACAGTACTTTTTCTATGGCCTCTAACATTCATACTCCCAATATGACCTGAATCGGTTCAAAACTTGAATAAACTCCACCAGCATAGTAATTCTTATCCATTATCCTTTGTTTGCCTATACAGAGAAACCGGGCGAAAAACTTGACAAATGCGATCCATGGTGAAGGGCATATAAGATTCGGCCCGGCCGAACTTGGCACACTTCTACTCGTTTTTTTTATTATTTATGCCCCTAGAGGTATGCAGCAGATAAAAAAATCTGACTAACCTAAACATCTATAAAGGTAAGGTTAGGTAAGAGTGGCAGTCCTTTACAGACTCACTTAGACAATTTTAAGTTCATTGTGATACCACAGTAGCGACAGACCAAGGCTTCTGGCGGGAATCGAACACACGACCCCTGCACTGGTAATCCAGGCACGCTTCCAATTCGAATACTGGGGCGCCCATCTATATAAGGCTGCAATATTTTTAGAAGTTTTGCATGGCCCCTTAATGAAATATTTTTAGGTAACATGTATGCTAACTCTATTTGTTTTCCTTTTGTGAGACTTTGATCCTTTCCTAACCTTCTAAGTTTACATTTGGCCTTATTAACCATTTTTCACTTTTTGCTCTCTGTATTACAGGTTTACACATGTCAAGCCAGCAATGGTCATGTGGTGGCAGCTTTGACCAAGAAATTTATACTCGATATGAACTGTAAGTATAAGCTGTGAAATTAAATTTGGTATAAGCCCTTTGGTGTTTTTAATCCCCTTTATAGTATGGAGGACATGCTATTCTCATTGTTGAATACATTCATCTATAACCTGATGCAGGTCCCATATAAAACCATCTGCCGATTTTACTTATTAAGCCGCTAGAGGGCGTATTTTTTGTATTCGATTTGACTTAAATTTTGCACTATGATTTGTTCTTTGACATTCAACATCCACGTCGAGTATGGCCCAAATCGGTCCATAACCTGTTATAGGTCCCATATAAACTCATCCGTCGATTTTATTTCCTAAGCTGCTAGAGGGCGCAATTTTTATTCGATTTGGCTAAAATTTTGCCCGACGGTTTCCGAATCGGTTAATAACCTGATAGAGGTCCCATATAAACCCATCTGCCAATTTTACTTCTTAAGCCGCTACGTCGAGCATGACCCGAATCGGTCCAAAGCCTGTTATATAAACCCATCTGCCGATTTTACTTCTTAAGCCACTAGAGGGCGCAACTTTTCTTTGACTTGCCCAATGGTTTTTCCTATGGCGCTATTATTATCCGATTCGGATGAAATTTTACACTTGGTGTTCTGTCATGAATTAGAACAAACAAGTCTAGTATGGTCTAAAGCGGTCCATAACCTGATATAGCTGCCATAGAAACCAAACTACCCATTTGACTAATTAGCCTCTAGAGGACTGATATAGCTGCCATAGAAACCAATCTACCCATTTGACTTCTTAGCCTTTGGAGAACGCAATTGTTATCCGATTTCGCTGAAATTTTGCGTGTGGTCCAAAACCTGTTATATAAACCCATTTGCCGATTCTACTTCTTAAGCCACTAGAGGGCGCCATTTTGCTTTGCTTTTGCTTAAATGTTGATTTCTCATATGTCGCAATTATTATCCGATTCGGGTGAAATTTTACACGTGGTGTTCTGTTATGCATTAGAACAAACATGTCTAGTATGGTTTAAAGTGGTCCATTACCTAATATAGCTGCCATAGAAACCAATCTACCCATATGAGTTCTTAGCCACTAGAGGACTGATATAGCTGCCATAGAAACCAATCTACCCATTTGACTTCTTAGCCTCTAGAGGACGCTATTATTATCCGATGTCGCTGAAATTTTGCGTGTGGTGCTTTGTTTAGACACGTTCATAACCTGATATAGCTACCATATAAACCCAACTCTCGATTTTATTTCGTAAGCCACTAGAGGGTGCCGTCCATGTATACTGAGGTGTCTAAAATTTAACGTGATGATCTTTTCTATGACTCCCAATATCTTTGTCAAGTTTTGTCCGGAAATATTCATAATTTGATTAGCTTATAAAAACCCTTCTTCCAATTTTGTTTTTTCTAACCCGCCAGAGGGCGCCTTTCTTGTAGGCCAAACCTTGATTGGGCCAAATTCTTATGGGATGACTTTTGGTATCGTTTCCAAGATCTATGCTTATATAAACCCTTCTCCCAATTTTGTTTTTCATAACCGCCAGAGGGCGCCTTGCTTTTGGCCAAAACTTGATTGGGCCAAATTCTTATGGGATGACTTTTGGTATCGTTTCCAAGATCTATGCTAAGTATGGACCAAATCGCTCCATAAGCTGATGTAACCCTTTTATAAACTATCGATTGCACTATCGATATTTTATTTTTTGTCTGAATATCGATTGTTATTTTTCCTATCGATACTATCGGCAAATTTCAATTTTTGGCATAATTGAACAAAAATAAGCGATCCGACACTAAATGTCCTATCCTATAGGATATATTGCGTCTATAGAGGGCGCTATTTTCATCAGATTGGGCTCAAATTTTACAATGATTTCTCTCATGGTTTCCAATTGACTTGATTAAATTTGGTTTTATTCGGTCTGTGCATTGAATTTGCATCTATATAAATCGATCTATCTAAATATTTGAAATATAGGTGATGGGGAATTTGCGATAGTAGCGATGCTATCGATATTTATTAAAAGAAATATCGAAGATATCGAATACTGCCATTATCGATAAGTTGCCAGCTCTAATATAAACCCATCCTCAGATGTTTCCTCCTAAGCCGCTAGAGGTCGCTACTTTCATATGTTTACTTTTTTTGCATTTTTCCAATGTCCATGGTGGTGACTTGCCCTTAGCTCAATTTCTTTTCGTGTTAATTTTAGATTTTCCCTCTTACAACAGCTTAAGAGCTTTAATAAATATTTAACCTCCAAAAAGAAAATTCAACACAACCTGGAAACTGGCAACACAGGGCAGGGTTTTCAATTTGTCGCCATGCCATATCCTTGGCAGTTTCCTTCATGGCCTTTTTCATGCAAACACACACACACACACACGCACATCAATATCAACTTCCCAACCTTGTGCTTTGGCCATTAATGTCATGTTTCATAACTTAAAACGGAAAACACATATTTAAATTTCATTATGCAAATAGCGCAATGGGACCTTGTAAGCCGCAAATGAACTGAAAGCCGTGTCTATGGAGGGTCCTCTAAGGAGGAAAAAAGAAAAAAAAAAAAGACATGGAAAAATAAGAATACAACAAACTGTTGTTCATAAAGATGGGGGGACATAAGGTGTAAGAGATAAAACAAAAAGAAAATGAAAATTATGACACTATGCTAGGCCGGGGTGGCCTGTAAATGATGCCCATAAATGGTTGAGTATCAATCAGTACCTCTTTGGCCTTCAATGGGAATAAGTGAATGAGGCAATTTAATCAATCACAAATTGTGGTGTGCTTTTTGCAAACAATTTTATCATTAAAACTAAACTAACTAAACTAATCTAAAGATAAAAGAAAATGTAGCCATGTCTATCTTTTTGTCGGCTGGTCTCGAAACTTTTGTTGCTTCCATAATTCTGTATGAAAATTCTCTCCCAAAAGAGTTCACATTTTTGAAATTTCAGATAATCCTTTTTTTTTTTTGTTTTTACTTTCCCATAAAGCCTATCCCCAAATGCTTAAAAATTGTGCATATTAAAAAAAAACACACAAATTTAAGGCTTTTTCATACTTTTATTTTTAATGAATTTGTCATGAACACTTCTTTGAATATTCATGGAATTATAATTAGTTTTTGTCAAGGTCCCTTTTCTCGCTACTGTTACACTTCATTATTTTGATGTTTTTGTCTTCGCTGGGTTTTGGGTTTCTTTGGCCAAAAACTCTTAAAGTTTGTGACATCCGATTTTAATTGCCTCCCAAACATGGGTCATCATCATGGTCAATGATGTTGATGGCAACCAGATGCGGCCGCATCATGAGAGCTACATAAACTGAAAGTCATTAGGCCATCTTTGTTTGCAATGGCATCAGCGGGGGTGTACCGAACCCAACAACAATTCGAAAGAGGTCAAGTTTCAAGTATACATTAAATGATTTGTAAGGTTCTTGTTCTCTTTCGTTTGGGCCATACTTCCTTTTCTGAGTTCTTCCCAGCCATCATTTTGCCCCATCCTCCCTCCAAGACCCTTTGGCAACCAACGTGTGCGCCACTACATATTGACAGCCCTGATTTTGGCCCACAGAAATGTGTTGTGTTGATGTGGATGTTAACGCCCCAGTAGCAGCAGCAGCAACAGAGAACCGAGAAATCATCAGCATTTGTTCTTCTTTGTTGTTAACAAGATTTTGCTGAAATGAAACTCATTAACAGCCAAGTTGGCTTTCATGACATATGATGAACAGCTAATTATTTTGATGGCCAGCTGTGTTGCAAATGAAAATGATATGGTGGCCAAAATCAGGGATAGGGCACACACACTGAAATTAATTTCCAGTATTATGAATAAAAAATTGACTTTGGTGAAGGGATTAATTTAAATGATTTTTCAGAAAAATAATTAACCAGCAGACCTCCTGCTAGGCGGCTGTATGAACACTCTCACTGGGTAAAGCATACTTTTAGGATGGAAGGAGGAGAGGTCTCTTCAAATTATTTCAACTAAGCACACGCTTTGGTAATATTTTAAAGGGGTGTACTAACTTTATCATTACACTGGTAATTTAACGAAATATCGATTTGGGGTCCAACAAAGTATTTTTATTTAAGATTCCCTGGACACTCGATTTAGTTGATTTTGCAATGTCTGTCCCTTTGCCTGTAAAAAGCACGATAACTTATGAAAAGCAAAAGCAAGGGATTTGAAATCTTGCTAAAATATTTTTTTATTGGTGAAGATCAATTGGGATTCTTAAGGTTTCAAATCGGTACATGTTTTAATGTAGCTGCCATATAAACTGGTCTACTAAATTGACTTATAGCGCCTCTAGAGGGCGCTGCTGAACTTTTGCATGTGGTGTTTTGTTAAGACTTCCAACAACCGCCCCAAGTATGATCCATATCGGACAATAACCTGATATAAAATAACAATAACCAATCTCCCCATTTGACTTCTTGAGCCTTTTCAGGTCACAATTATTATCCAATTTGAAATTTTGCATGTGGTGTTCTCTTATATCTGGCAAACAACGGTATTAAGTATGGGCAAAATCGGTCTTTAACCATATATATGTAGCTCCCATATAAACCGATCTATCCATGTGCCTTTTTGAGCCTCTATAGGGTGCAATTATTATCCTTTATGACTGAAATTTTGTAGGTAATGTTTCTTTGGGACTTCCAATGACCATATTAAGAATCATAAAAATTGTTCCATAGCCGGATATAGCTCCTCTATATACCAAACACCGGATTTTGGCTATTGAGCCTCTAGAGGACGCAATTATTGTCCGATTAAGCTGAAATTCTGTTTTAGTATGGCTCCCAACAATCGTGTCATGTTAGGTTTAAATCAGCCTTTAACCTAATATAGCTCCCATATAAACCAATTTCGCGATATGACTTGTAGAGGGCGCAATTTTTGTCCGCTTAGGTTGAAATTTAATTCAAGGTATATTAATACGACTTCCTTATAAATCGATCTCCCGATTTGATTTCTTGAGTCTCTAGAAAGCTGATTAATGCTGCTATTCGGGTGAAATTTATGTAAAAATATGCAAACAAAATGTTTTTAATTGCGATGTCGTTAGTAAAATTCCCATCTTTCGCTATCCGTCTGGAAAGAGACCCCAAATTTTTATATAAGTTTCGTATCCTACTCTCAAATACCTTTCGTTAGAATCCGATACTGGCCCGATCGACCTACATATCCGTTTGGAGGTGGTTTTTTGGGTGGGGTGACCCCTCTGGGACTGAACCCCAGATTTTTATATAAATTTCGTATTCTACTTCTAATTTGATACCCATATTCAGCGAATTGGTAAACATGTCATTTTTGTACAGTTTAGGGGGTGGGGCGGATCCCCCGACACGTGAGGTTAAATTGTTATATAAAGTTCGTATCTACTCTTAAATACCTTTCATTTGATACCCATATTGTCCCAATTAATAAACTTGTCCGTTTTGGAGGGTTTTAGGGTAGGGCGTCCCCCACGGTTATTTGAGCCCAAAGTTTTATACCAATTTTATGTGTTTGGGTGGGTTGGTTGGCATACAAAATTTCATTTAAATCGATGCACCCATCGCCGAGATCTGGAGTTTTTCAAAATTGAGATAAGGGGAAGGGTCTGTTTGTTTGCTGAAAATTTAAAATTGTATGAGTGTATTGCACAAAAGTACAGCATACTTTAAGGCTCCAAAAAGTTCTCCAAAGAACTTGTCAAATGTGATTAAATCCCACTGAACCTAATGCACATTAATTTGATCTGTATTATAGTGGGTGGAAATGAAAGTATGATGTGACTAGTGGGGCAGTTTATCTTTTTATTTCCTGGATATAAAGAATTAAAATTTTATAAGTGTATTGCATAAAAGTACAGCATACTTTTAGGCTTCTGTTTGATATTGTTTAACTTAGGTTTATATTTATTGAAGTTTTTGTTAGATTGTTTGAGAAGTATGCATAAGCATAATTTTTCTCCTTGATTTTGTTTCACAATTGCAAACATTTTGATATCTTTTGTTAGCCCATAGCTCTAGCCTCCATCTATGATCATATTATATTGCCCCCATAAAATATAGCATACCTTAAGGCTTAGATTTATTAATGCTAACAATACAAGGTCTTGCATAATAATTCTACTGCGTTTTTCATAAAATTTCCTAAAATTAATGAGTCGTTTTTTTTTTTGTTAATTTCATCCCTTACTAAAAAAAGCATTTAAAAACTCATATAATTATAATGGGCTTGGAGAATACCTTTTGCTTTTATTATCTGGGAGCCTTACTTCATACCAGTTGCTTATTTTCCGCCTCATTAACCATAATTCCATTGAGCAAAATTATGAATATAAAAGTTTTCACATTGAGCAGCGTTAAACCGTGTTATTTCAACTAAACTCAAGTTTATGGCCCACAAAGTAGTAGTAGTAGCAGAATAAACAGTGGCAAGAGGGAATTTTAGCAAAAACAATTTAAAAGTAACATAAAATGCATAATCTACTTTTAGGCTCAATTAATCACAGCTCCTCTGAGCAAATATTAAGCTTTAACTCTCACAATGATGCTTAAAAAGCCAGAGAAATAAACGAAAAAACACGAATTATTTAAATTAATGTAGGCCATTATGCGAGGACTTTAAGTTTGTGTAAATTAATTATTTTTCCCCTAGGCCCATAAAACAAGAAAAAAAAGGATAGAAGGCTTCAATGCAGCTAGCCGGCTAGAATATAAAACTTTGCAAGGGTCTTAGCTTTTTGTTTTTTTTTTTTTTTGCTACTGCACTTTTTCGTTTTTATAGTTGGCTTATATACCACCATCCCCATACACCATGGCAATTAAAGCCAATAGAGTCGAATGTTTTAATTTCTTTAAGGTCATCATAAAATTTATGAGTATTGGTAACGAACAACAGCTCTGGTGAGCGTGGAATGCCTTAGTTATTGTATTACATTTGACTTAATGACTTTTCACTTGAGACAGGCGGAGGAGCATGGGACCAAGAGTGGTTCAGGAGTGTATCCTGCTTTCACATTTCTCTCGTTTTGTTTTTATTACATTTGCGTGTCAAAATTTAATTGAAATGAAGTGGTGTGGCCGCCGCGTAAGGGCGGCCAGAACTTGAATTACACCGCAATTAGCCAAATGAATTGGTTTTTTGCCTGGTACTGAAAATGTTAACCTATTTCAGTTATGTTGGCGCTGCTTGCGTCTACTACTACAATGAAATAGAGCTTTAAGGGAAAATGGTTTAAAATTCAAATATTTTATATACCTTTTTGGTGTGTGATGTACTAATTAGTTGGCAAAAATAATTAAGTTACCGCCGTTTAAAATAAAGTGCAAGCTGTTAAATGGGAAATCAAAAGGAGGTGTATACAAAAATATAAGCAAAAAACAATTAAAAGCGTGTTAGGTTCGCCTACGCCGAATATTATATAACCTCCAACAACCGTATGTTCAAGTTCCTTAGACACCATCCAAAGAACTTGGCATGACTTCAACTTTATAGCCAGAATTTTAAAAACGGATAATGGGAAGTCATTACAAAAAGTCTTTATATTTTTTTTTATTTTAAATCGATAAGAATGGCGTTCTCTAGGAGCTAAAAAAAGGAAAATCGAGAGTTCGGTTTATGTGGGAGTTACTATGTCAGGTCAATTTGGATCATACCTGGCACGGCTGCCAAAAGTCATAACAAAACGCCACTTGAAAAATTTCAGCCATATCGGCTACTGGTAACGCCCTCTAGGGGCAAATAGGAAGATCGGTTTATATGTCAGCTATATCAGTTTATAAACGGACTTAGACCATGCTTGACGCAGTTGTTAGAAGCCAAAATGAAACACCTTAAGCAAAATTTAAGCCAAATTGAATAATAATTACGCCCTCTATTGAGTTCAAAAAGTCAAGATCCGAGATTGTTTGATTTCGTAGTCATATTAAGTTATGAATCGATTTAGACCATACCCTGCACAGTTGTTGGAAGTCACAACAAAACGCCATTTGCAAAACTCCAGCCAAATAACAGCCAATAAGAATAGCGCCCTCTAGAGGTTAGGGAAGTCAAAATCCGAGATCGGTTTTATATGGCAGCTATTGGGTTGCCCAAAAAGTAATTGCGGGTTTTTCATATAGTCGACGTTGACAAATTTTTTCACAGCTTGTGACTCTGTAATTGCATTCTTTCTTCTGTCAGTTATAAGCTGTTACTTTTAGCTTGCTTTAGAAAAAAATTGCGTAAAAAAAGTATATTTTATTAAAGTTCATTCTTAGTTTTATTAAAAATGCATTTACTTTCTTTTAAAAAATCCGCAATTACTTTTTGGGCAACCCAATAATAAGCTTTGGTCTTAAGTCTATTTACTCCTACCCATTTTGTTCCACCTAATGCGTTAGGGTCCATTTTTTGCGCTTGAATATTCCTGAAAAATGTTCCCAGCTCATATTTCATTTATTTTCATCCTCTACGCATTTTTTTTTTGCGGTCTTTTGTAATTGATTAAAAAAAATGTTCCCTACTAGTGTTTCAACAACTTTTATAGCTTATCCGCCACTCAACACACGACCTCCCACTCTATCGCTTAATTTTCACTGCCAGTTCTCACATCACAATGACGGATGATATTCGTGTTCAGGATGTCCCATATAATTTATGTGGGATCAAATGCTATCAACTAACGACCCAAGTGCCGAGACACTAAAAGTGTAATTCATTTGATTATTTTTGAAGGATTAATGTTTTATACTTTATGACAGTGCGAATGAGGCAACACGAAGAGTGAGATTGGTTGTGTTTCATTCAGCTTGACTGGCACGTGTGTGTATGACACAAAACAAGATGTTCAACAAGGACTTCATTAACACCCCACACTGATGAAGAAGCAGGACCTTTTGTACTTCATTATAGTTAGGGGATGCTTGAGATGCCCTAGCAATGCATTGTGCAATATGAAACCATATATTTTATTATTTCATGGTGGTGATGATGATGAGAGTTCTGTAATTGCAAAACTATGTTGGTGATACACTGATGAAAATAATAGGGAATTGAATTTAGTTCAGAGACAAAGAAATTTGTCTTTAGATTTACTGTAATTTTCTGAAGAAATCTTTACACCTATGTATATGTGCAGTGTTAGAAATAGGAGGGGAAAGCAGACGGAGGATTTGGAAGTCATAACAATACACTTAATCCAAAATTTTAGATGATTTCGGTTATAATTGCGCCCTCGAAGTGCTCAAGATATTAAACCGGCAGAACGATTTAAAGCGGAGCTAAATCGAGATATAAGCCAATTTTGCTTTAAACCTGATATTCAGAGTTATTGGCAGTCATAACAAAACACTAGGCACAAAATTTCTGCCATATAATAAATTGCGTAATAATGGTTCTCTACGGAGGCTCTACAAAGCAAATCAGTTAAAATGAGAGCTATTGGGTTGCCCAAAAAGTAATTGCGGATTTTTTAAAAGAAAGTAAATGCATTTTTAATAAAACATTAATCAAATATACTTTTTTACACTTTTTTTCTAAAGCAAGCTAAAAGTAACAGCTGATAACTGACAGAAGAAAGAATGCAATTACAGAGTCACAAGCTGTGAAAAAATTTGTCAACGCCGACTATATGAAAAATCCGCAAATACTTTTTGGACAACCCACTATATAAAGTTATAGACCGGTTTAAACCATACTTAGTATAAATATTGTGCAAAATTTTTAAAAATTTTAGGCAAATTCCTTAAGAATATTTATATGGGAGCTATATCTAAACATGGCTCATTTATAATCGCAAATGATTTACATCAATAAGAAGTGTTTGTGCAAAATTTCAATTGCCTAGCCTCACTCGTTCAAAAGTTTGCGTGTTTTTGATGGACAGACAGACGGACGGATCGGATCGACTTAAAATATTATCTCGAATAGGAATATACGTGTTTTGCACTAAAGTTTCGAAGTGTTACATACTTCTTCCCAAAGAGGTGTTGCACTACAGTACGCCATTCGGACTTGGCTATAAAATGGGGCTTCGTATGATTGAGTTTAAACTTGGATCGGACAGCACTCATTGATATGTGAGAAGTTTGCCCCTGTTCCTTAAAGGAATATTCATGGGCAGCTTGGCAATTGCATACAGAAAGACGACTTTATAACGTAGCTGACGCGAAGTAAAGGGTGATTTTTTAAGAACATAAAACTCAAAATTCAGAAAAATGCATGAAATTTTTATTTGAATCGATAGAACGGTCCATATAATTTAATGTTTGAAGATTATTTCAGGCATATGTTGACATTGACTACGCCTCAAATGGACCATCCGCTTAGTCTTATTTCGTACACTCTTTCCAACATTTCGGCCGGTATTTCATGAATAAATGCTTCAATGTTGTCTTCCAATGCGTCAATTGAAGCGGGCTTGTCTGTATAGGCACGAACTTTAACACAGCTCCTCAAAAAATAGTCTAAATTGTTTAAATCGCACGATCTAGGTGGCCAATTGACAGGTCCCGAACGTGAAATAAAATGTTCACTGAACTCGCCTCTCAAAAAGTCCATTGTTACGCGTGCTGTGTGCCATGTGACACCGTCTTCTTGAAACCACATGTCATGCACGTCAAGCTACTGCATTTTGGGCAAAAAAAGTTGGATATCATCTCACGGTAGCGCTCACCATTCACGGTTACGTTACATATCGCATCATTTTTGAAGAAGTACGTTCCAATTATACCACCAGCCCATAAACATCACCAAACTGTGACTTTTTCTGGATGCATTGGTAGCTCTTGCAATGCTTCTAGCTGATCTTTTCTCCATAATCGAGAATTGTGCTTATTTACGATCCCATTAATAGAGATGGGTTTCTACCGGGTAAATACCTAACGCTTGGGAATTTTTCGAAGAAACCCTAATCCGCGCCTCTCGACTTGAAAATGTACATGCCCGCTCTTTTTCAAGTCGAGAGGCGCAAATTTTGCTTTGATTTTGGATCCATGGTTTCTTTGGAGAATTTTCTAAGAATTTTATGTAGATTACGTTTTTGCTTTAAAATTTTTAATATTTTTTTATCCACACAAATAAACCCGCCCTAATATATTAGGTTTCAAATTTTCTTGGGTTTCAAATTAATATTTCGATGTGTTACAAACGTAATGGTGAAATTAGTACACCCCCATCCCATGATAAAGCGTTTACAAATGTTTTTGATTTTTTTCTGTGTACAAAAACTCAACTTTCTCAAAAACTAAAGTTAAAGACTTTATGATGTCCCCAACAATTAACAGCAAACACACACACAAAAACAATGAACCACAAAGAAGACCAAGGATTAGAGCATCAATCGTTGTTCTCAGTATAATGCATGTGTGTTAAGGTTTTGTTCTTCCATTACATAAGCAACAACAGAAAAGCAAAAGCAATTACACTGGTACCAAACAATGGTCATTGTTAGATAAAATATTATTATCCCTCAAAAAGGGGTGGATTTTTCATTATCCACCTACTACACCACCATGTCTTCTTTCATCATATCCTTCTAAATCCTGTTTGTCGAAAATAAACAAATATTAAAATGAAAAGGAAGTGAGCGTAAAAATCAGTAATTACTAGGGCACGTGTATTTGGGCGGAGGTTCAGCTCACTTTGGGTAATTGCCGAAACGTGCATGCTTTAATCGACTATCCGGCAAAGGCTTCATCATATGAACAAAGCCAAAGTCCTGTAAATGAAAATATTAATTAAATCCCTTTGTCATAAAACCCTAACAAGATTTTTAGCATTTATGTTTATTTTTTAAGACCATCAAGTCACATTGTTATATTGTTGACCGAACCCAACAGCCTTGATGTCCCTTCTCTTTGGGAAATTTGACACAACTTCTTAAGCTGGTTTTTTTTTTGGGTTTTTTGGTTCGTTGTTATTTATATTTTCATTCCTGGTACATTCCAGGTTTTATGCTTTGGCATCCTTTTTTTATGTTATTGCTTAATTGCTGGGACTTTCGTTTCGATTTTTTTCTTTTGCAAAATGTTAACACCAGCTTTGTCCCGATTTAGTCGACCCACCCACTCAAGGGGCAAGAATTGTCGTTTCTCAATTGTTGGGCTTGTCTTCTTTTTTGCTTTTATTGTTATCCCTTTTTTTTGCGTAAGTACTGCAATACCTTAAAGAGTTATTTCTTGTCCTTCCAGTTATCACTTTCAATTCTTCATAAATCATAATAAAGTCATTTTATTGGGAATAAAGAAATTAATTGGATTTTTTTTTGTTGGCATGACCATAAAAGTTTAAAATTAGACATGTAATTTGATACAAAAAAAAAGAGAGTGGATAGAAGGACATAAAATACCTGTGCCATAAAATTAGAAATAACTCGAAATAAAAAAAGGGTTGTTATGTATTTAATTTAATGTTTAAAGGAAAAACGAAAAGAAAAACGAAGTTGAAGGTAAAAAAGTTGTGCTGAAGTTTAAGAGGCTAAAGGCGAATTGCTTTATACAATGGTGGAATGGTATAAATTGACATCTGATGCTCATACGATTTATTTAAAAAACAAGTAAAAGCGTGCTAAGTTCGGCCGGGCCGAATCTTATATACCCTTCACCATGGATCGCATTTGTCGAGTTCTTCTCCCGGCATCTCTTCTTAGGCAAAAAAAAAGGATATAAGAAAAGATTTGCTCTGCTATTAGAGCGATTAGAGCTTCATCGGCCTATAGACCGATTCAGACCATAATAAACACGTATGTTGATGGTCATGAGAGAATCCGTAGTACAAAATTTCAGGCAAATCGGATAATAATTGCGACCTCTAGAGGCTCAAGAAGTCATGATCCCAGATCGGTTTATATGGCAGCTATATCAGGTTATGAACCGACTTGTACTTTATTTGACATAGTTGTTGAAAATAACAATAAAAAACGTCTTGCGAAATTTCAGCCAAATCGGATAGAAATTGCGCCCTTCAGAAGCTCAAGAAGTCAAGTCCCCAGATCTGTTTATATGACAGCTATATCAGATTATGAACCGATTTGAACCAAACTTGGCACAGTTGTTGGATATCGTAACAAAACACGTCGTGCAAAATTTCATTCCAATCGGATAAGAATTGCGCCCTCTAGAGGCTCAAGAAGTCAAGACCCAAGATCGGTTTATATGACAGCTATATAAGGTTATGGATCGATTTAACCCATGCTTGGCACAGTTGTTGGATATCGTAACAAAACACGTCGTGCAAAATTTCATTCCAATCGGATAAGAATTGCGCTCTCTAGAGGCTCAAGAAGTCAAGACCCAAGATCGGTTTATATGACAGCTATATAAGGTTATGGATCGATTTAACCCATGCTTGGCACAGTTGTTGGATATCGTAACAAAACACGTCGTGCAAAATTTCATTCCAATCGGATAAGAATTGCGCACTCTACAGGCTCAAGAATTCAAGACCCAAGATCGGTTTATATGACAGCTATATCAGGTTATAAACCGTTTTGAACCATACTTGGCACAGTTGTTGGATATCACAACAAAACACTTCGTGCAAAATTTCATCCCAATCGGATAAGAATTGCGCACTCTAAAGGCTCAAAAAGTCAAGACCCAAGATCGGTTTATATGGCAGCTATATCAAAACATAGACCGATATGGCCCATTTACAGTACAAACCGACCTACACTAATTAGAAGTATTTGTGCGAAATTTCAAGCGGCTAGCTTTACTCCTTCGGAAGTTAGCGTGCTTTCGACAGACAGACGGACGGACGGACGGACAGACAGACATGGCTAGATCGACATAAAATTTCACGACGATCAAGAATATATATACTTTATGGGGTCTCAGACGAATATTTCGAGTAGTTACAATCAGAATGACGAAATTAGTATACCCCCCATCTTATGGTGAAGGGTATAAAAACCCAGATCGGATAGTTCCATTATTATATATAGCCCCCCGCATAAACCAATCCACGGATTTGACATCTTGAGACCATAGAAGACATAACTTGTATCCTATTTAATATAACTTTGGTGCGTGGAGTACCTTCTTATTCACTCACCACCAAGAAGGATTTTTATTTTTGGCGCGATAGGATGGGAATATGCCTTTCGCATCTAACGATTACATCCCTCGTCGTATGCCGGACTCCGTCGAATTGGCGATACCTGCTAAAAGTTCATCCTATATCACCTCAGGCTACAGATTTCACCTCGGAGCTGCTTTCGCATTACTTCGAGGGGGACCCCTTATTTGGTGCTTAACCATCTCCTCCACATTGTGTCTGCATTCCATCCTGTTTCCCACACAGTACCAGTTCAGCGTATCTGGTGACTGCCTACCAATTCCTCTGATATTAGAGGATCTTCCGCGCTATATTGCTTATGAGTTTACTGCGTCGCTTAGCCCTGTGATTGCAGTCATAGAATATATGTTCGGCGACGTATTCGACTACTTCCGTCTCGCACACGCATGTGTAATATGAGCACTTACCCATTCGATGTAGGTGTTTCCTCAAACACCCATGGCCGGATAGCATCTGGATTAGATTGAAGTTCACGTCCCCATGCCTGCTGTCTCTCCACGCCTGTTTATCTGCGATAAGGCGGTGTCTCGTTTAACCATCTCTGTTGTCATCTTTGAATGGTCTCTCTTCTATGCCTCTTGCAATGTTAGTATAATCCACGCACGAGAGGCGTGTTTAGCTCCATTGCGAGGGCATCAATGGGGTCAAGCCAGCGATTACAAGGACAGCTCCACCTGATACCGTGCTATAGGCTGATGTGACTTGTAGCGCTGCTATTAATTGTATCGATAGTATTCTCCTTCTCGTCTGCATTTCTAGGGTCGGTCTACCACGAAGGATAGACTACACCCTTATCCCATAAATCTACACTGAAAAAAAAGTTATCCCAAAATTTTAGATTTTTTCTTATTCGTAGGATTTTAGCAATGGACTAAGCCTTGATCGTCTCGACGTTCTGAATCGGTATAGCCATGTCCGCCCGTTTGTCCGTCTGTCGAAATCACGATAGCGGTCGAACGCGTAAAGCCAGCCACTTGAAATAAAGCACAGATACTTAGTACTGATATAGGTCGTTGGGGATTGCAAATGGGCCATATCGGTTCAGATTTAGATATAGCTCCCATATAAACCGATATCCCGATTTGACTTCTAGAGCCTTTACAAGCCGCAATTCTTGTTCGATTTGGCTGAAATTTTGCATGTAGTAATCTGTTAAAACTTTTAACAATTGTGCTACTTGATATAGCTCCCATATAAACCGATCTCCTGATTTGACTTCTTAAGTCCTTGCAAACCGCAATTTTGGTCCGATTTAACTGAAATTGAGCATGAAGTGTTTTGTTATAACTTTCAACAACTTTGCCAAGATTGATTCAAATCGGTCTATAACCATGCTCTTATGCTCTTCAACAAAATTTATTTTGTATAAAATTTTAGCAGAATCCTTGGTGGTGGGTTCCCAAGATACGACCCGGCCGTCATTTTAACCTAAAAAAAATTTAACATTTAAAGACGCTCCTATCTGTAAGGCTACGGTATCACGGTTCACTGATGTCTTGTCCCAAGGTCAATTTCTTAACATTCAGCGATATTTTGACCTTCATTTCAGATTTTTGTCCTTAATAACAAGACGCAAAGTTGAGGATTTATTAACGTACCAACTATTGGGTTGCCCAAAAAGTAATTGCGGATTTTTTAAAAGAAAGTAAATGCATTTTTAATAAAACTTAGAATGAACTTTAATCAAATATACTTTTTTACACTTTTTTTCTAAAGCAAGCTAAAAGTAACAGCTGATAACTGGCAGAAGAAAGAATGCAATTACAGAGTCACAAGCTGTGAAACAATTTGTCAACGCCGACTATATGAAAAATCCGCAATTACTTTTTGGGCAATCCAATACAACAAAAAATCCTTAGTATGAAGGAAACTATTTTTAACCATAGGAAATGTTTTCCTAAATTGTTGAAAAATCAATGATTGTTAAAGAAAGTTTGCTAATCTATGCCTGGAATCTTTAAATTTAGGGCAAACATTGTTTTCAGTTTTAGGTCGGTCTTCCAAGTGGGAGAGGGGTGCACTAATCTAGTCATTACGTTACGCGAATCAAATAGTTCTTATTTCTGTAGGTTGTTTGGGATTGCAAATAGGCTATATGGGTTAAGGTTTGGATATAGCTTCCATATAATGTGGTCCTTCACCTTGAAACTGTTACGACTTCCGACCACCGTGTCATGCATGGTCCAATCGACCGATCTGTCGATTTAAGGTCTTAAGCCGATTAAAACCACATTTATTACCCGATTTCTCTGTTCAATTCGAGTTTTTTTAGTCCCCCCCGACATTCGCGCCGAGTAAGTTCTTGAGCCCATAAAAACTGCGTGGGCTTCGTGTCCAATATGGTCTATATTTGAATGTAGCTACCATATAGACCAATCTCCCGATCTAAGTCCTTAGACGAATAAAAGGTGCACTTTTTAATCGATTTCGTTGAAAATTGATACAATGTCATATAGCTGCCATATAGAACCATTTTATGTTAAACCATTATACAAAGTGAATTGTAATAGACCCATCGATGTCTGTGCCGAGTTGGGTCTATATGGGACCATCTTTCGATATAGCTGCTGCGGGTTAATAAGTGACGCATGTTTCTTCTTATTAGGACATAGGGGATCTTTATATATAAAAATATCCAATGTGGTGGGCATTCAAATTTCGGCGTGGCCGAACTAAACGCGTTTTTACTTGTGTTTTATTATTTTTTATTTTTTTTTCGATTTAATTCTTTCTATCCCCGATGTTGTCCTTCAATGAAAAGTACTAAATTTTGGACTTAATAAAACGATTTCTTAAAAATCTAATTACCCCTTTGCCCCCGAGCTTGAAGCTTCCATCAAAGCAGTCTCATTAACAGACAATTTCTCTTAATGTAGCACCAACACAAAGTTTCTCGGAAATCCTTGGAGGTGGATATACAAAAGTTGGCCTTGTCTTTGTAAACTTGTCTGCTTGTTTCGCGTTTTCTTTTTTCTCTTAAATAATTTCGTTTATTTTGGTGCCTTGGTCCGTCTTTTGGGAAAAAATCCTAAATAAATTAACTTAAGCTTTTAATTATTTATTTTATTAAATTAATTCATGTCAATTTTAAATATAGAAATTTCATGTTAATTAAATAAAATGAGTACCCAAGGTGATGCACGCTTAGAAAATGCGTACATTTTTTTTTTTTTTGACAAATATTGTGTTACAAGGATTTCATTATGAAAAAAGGTCATGTATTTGTCGCTAATGCTTAGCCCAGATAAAGAAGGATAATTTAAACATAGCAGAACATTTTAAGTTTGAATATCACAATTTTTATTTTTTAAAGATTTCAATTTACTTGTCAAATAATAAATTTTGCTCTCAAGTTTGTAAAATGAAAACAATATTCAATAATAAATCCGGTTTGTTTAAACAACAGCCTCTTAATTAATTTGGAACTAGTTCATAAAGTTTTTTTTTTTCTTCTCACCAAAAACATCCGTTTAATTTTTTCCGGGCCAACAACATTTGCACAGTCATAGTTTTGTTTTTTCTTTCATTCATTTTGCTCCAACACAGCATTACTTTGCCCAATTTTGGAGAGCTGTTTTTCATTTTTTGTGTGTGTCAACACAAAAATTTGTGGCCTACTTTGAGGGTTGAGTGACCATGCGGTCAATGAATAGACAGCGCATTGCCATAGTTTTTCCGTTTAGCTTTTTTCCTTTTGTATTTTTTACTCTTCACACAGTGTGTCATGGGGCTAGTACCATAAAAGCAGCAAAAGATTAATGGTATTTATAGAATACGAAAGAAAAAACTTACACAAAGCAAACAGAACTCATAGCCTACTTTTAGGATTTGAAAGTGCCTGCTTGTTGGTGGTGGCATGGCATGGCTTTTAGTTTGAAATGTGATTTATATACAATTTTGTACATATAAAATATTTAAATGCATAAAGATTTAATGGCTGACTTTTTTGGTATTCTTCTACCATAAGTGAAATTTATATGGAATTTTATGGGCAAATATTGCCAGCATGTTAAAGGATACGGGAATTTAGTGTCTGATTTTTTTAACCTTTTCCAAAGATTTTTGTGGTAATTATGCATTTGCAAATAGTTTGTATATATCGGTTAAGCTTTAACCTAAAAATAAAATTGAAACATACATTTGAATGTTTGTAACTACAACTCTCTGATAATCATCATTCACAGTACTAATTTTCAACTAAAACAGATGCTACTTTGTTTCACAGCAAACAAATAAAACTAAGAATTAGAGCACAAAGATGAAACAAAAAAAAATAATCAAGTCACTTTCATCTCTAAATGGGCCAAAGGTATATAATGCCATGCATTCAAGGATCATCACCATGATAAAACCTCAATGAAAGAAATCAAAGCGGAATGAATGCAAAATAAAGATTCAAAATGATTAGCAGATAGGTTTCAAAACAAATGTTAAAAGAAATCTACTGTTCCATGTTGCTCAACAAATACAGAGTTCAAAAGTGTATTCCTTTTCCATTTGCAATGTTAGGGGTAGATAAGAATCCTTTGACTTCCTTTGCTATTCTTTAAGCATATACATCAGAATATAAGATTATAATATTCCCCCTATATTTGCTTTGCTTTTCTTTTTAGTGCCTCCTTTGAGTTTATTGTTGCAAGGTTTAAATCATGCCTTGGTGGCGGGCACCAGAACGCATGTGACTTGTACAGCAGTTGGTGCTAGGCCAGCTCCACAAATCATATGGTCCAAGGGCGAACAAATATTAAAAGGAGCAACGCATTCGGTAATTAACAAAGAATTTGTAAAGTTTAAAAAAACTGAAAAAAAAACATTTCATTAAACAATTGCAGACTTCTTCGGATGGTAATACCACTGTATCGGAATTAATTTTGATCCCTGTTCCCGAAGACAATGAACGTAAAGTTCAATGTTCGATTTCCTTGAATCCCCAAATGACTTCACATCATTTGCCTGAGGGTCACACCAGTGTCACCACTGTCTTTGGCAATGGCAATATGGGCTTGTTTCTAAAGGATTCCCGCATATTAAATGTGACGCGTAAGTATTTTTTAGTAAAACAACTTTTAAATTTTTTTGACTTAAAGGCCTTTTTTTTATATAAATATTACATTTTAATGGATATTTCCTATTTTCCCTATTTTTTTTTTTTCAGATGCTCCCATTGTTTCTTTAAGTCTGGGTGCTCCTTTGGATCCCAATAATTTGCTTAAAGGCTCCGATGTTTTTCTAGACTGTGAAGTTCGTGCCAATCCAGGCATTACAAAAATTGAATGGTATCACAATGTAAGTAGAAGTCATTGCTTTAAAAGTCTTGAAATTTTTATTTCAATTTTAAAACAAAACAAATTTTAAAACAAGTTCAAGGAATTTGAAACATTTTTTTTGAAAAATGTCTAATTTTTATAAAAATTAAATTCAATAATGACTTCAATAATAAGTACAGAACTGAACTTTTGATAGCCAACATCATATTGGTTGTTGTTGTTGTAGCAGTGTGTTGTTCACTGAGGCGACTGTTGTTGTTGTAGCAGTGTATTGTTTACTGAGGCGGCACCCTTGCCGATGAAGGACTTCATTGGGTCAATCCGGTACGTACAACCGGCTGCTATGGGATTGCTTTTGTTGTAACAGTGTGTTGTGTTGTTCTATCTTTCGTCTGCCTAGTTCTGTTGAATATCCAGATCCAGGAACTCTGCCACTAAGGTGGGTTAAGTCCAGAGGAATCTGGGTCCGAATGGAGTGGGTCTGGGTGGGTAGTTAAAAAGTTGTTGTGTTCCCAGATTACAATCTGGACATACATCCTGCCGGTTGCCACCAAACTTAGTCCTGTAGGAGGCGGCTGCATCGGCCGTATCGTAATTAAGCCAGATCTACTCTGGTTTGCCGATGCAGGTCAATTTCTTCAAATGCGATGGGTGGTGCATGTTCTCCAAGGACAAGACTCATCCGGTAGCTATACACCGCGTTTGCATGAATGTTGTCCAGAATCGCTGTACATCTCGCTTGATATAGAGGTTCTCTTTTGTAAAGCTGAACCTCTCGCTCTAGATCATCAAGATCCACTTTGAGGCTTTTGGGCGGTGGATACCTACCCACAAGAAGATGATTTAAATGGTCCCTACAATAACAGCCAAGAAGGTATTACTTATACAGTATGTAGTTATGTATTCGCGTGGTTAGAATCTTTGTCTCTTGATGAAAGATGTCCACTTGAGAACTAAGGAGACAGCCCCTCACGAGCGGCATTCTGCCATATCTGCATATTACATTACATTGCTTGTCATATAGCTGACAAGACCATACTGGCGCTGCACAACTTACGACTGAACGTTCACTTACTTTGTACGTGGTCAACAAGATTTCTTTGTCAGCACCCCAAGTGATGCCGGCAAGTGACTTGAGGACCATGTTTCTATTTCTGACCTTATCGCATATGGCAGTGATATGTGAGGTGAATTTCTAAGAGCTCTCAAAAGTGACACCAATTATTTTAGAACACTTGATGGTCGGAATTGATACTCCATCGCTCATCATAGTCAACTCGGCATTCACCTCACGCGTATTTGTAGTAAACAATGTGACTGAAGATTTGGTGCCAAATATCTTCAGATTTCTGGCAGCGAAATATAAGGCAAGTTTGTTGAGGTAGAGGTTCAACCTATCGCAGATGTCAACAATAGGTGGGGGCCTGTCAGTGCCACGAGGACTTCTCCTCTCACATGGCCTGGGCTGATTGATGGCATGCAAAACAGTTGTTGTGCTATACAGTGTTCGAAATCCATGTTGATGCTCGGCGAATGGAAATTCTCCTCGAGAGGAGCAATGCCTAAAGACTCTTTGCTACTGGTGAGATAAAGGAGATCGGTCTGTACGACTCCTCCAAACTCGGGTCTTTTCCAGGCTTCAGTAGCGGGATCACTCTGCCCATTTTCCGCACATCGGGAACTATAAGAGTGGTAAATTGTGATGGCTGTCCATCGACTCGAAGATCGCTCATACGCCGAAAGGCTCTCCTCCTAGCGCTGTCACTCTCTGGATGCCCAATAAAGTGAGGGCTGAATAACCAGGCGCATCTCTTCGAGTAATTTAGATTTACGTCACCAAAAGTGGCTGAGGTCCTTTCATGCTTTTTTTCGGGTTCTGGAGTTACTGAACAGTAGACCACAACATGCCTAAACCGGTACGTAAGTTACATTATTTCAAGTGTTCCAGCCTCAAATTCCGCTTATGTTCGTTGACTCCAAATTCCGCTCGCTGATTCTGAGGTTAGTGGGTTCCGTGCAACGAATCTCATCACGCTATTCTGCGAGTACCACTGCCTGCCACGAGTTATTGGGCCGCACTTGGGGTATTCAACCGGCTGGTATAAAGCGAGCTGCTAGCCCTTTAGAGGGAGTGTCAGCTCACTGTACTCTCTATTGCCGGCCCAATCAGCCTTCTTCTGATTGATAAACGTCCAGCGCTAAGAGGTTATAAAGTCTGGTGGCCGGTTGATGTTGAATATTATTGGCAGGTGGTCTGATCCCAAATATATGATGGCTTGCTAGGAGATCAAGGGATACAATGGAAATGTCTGGTGTGCTGGTGCACCTCTTCATAATCCAAGTGCGGGTATCCTCATTCACGTGGAGCCTTTAAATTGCTTTGTCAAAGCTATGCCCCGCTGGTCTTTACCTAGGGGAGAATGGCATGAAATGTGATGAATATTAAGGTCCCTTATAACCAGGCGGTTGGGGCCAGACAGAAGACCAGTACTGCCGGGCCTGTACACTTGGCCATTATCTAGAACACAACTACCAATCGGTTGTATGTACACATTGTATAGCTCTATTTCGGCAGTATCGGACTTGAGTGCTAGCCCCATACATTTTGTGTAGAGGTCTCTGACGCCAGGCGCAGGCGAGAGTGATCTCTTTCACTCTCTTATACCTTTTACTTGAGCCCTATTTCGCCATGGTCGGTAAACAACTTCTGTTTTGGGGTGTTTTGAAGGCTAGACCACTTCAGAAATTAAATCCGCGGATTTGTTTTCATGGGATCGTTTTTGATCATACTTTCCATGTATAGTTCCTAAAATGTAACCCAATTGTATAACAATTGCGCCCTCCGGGGGCTCTTAGATCAAATCGAAGGATCGGTTTTCATGGAATTTACATCTAAATATGGTCCCATATGAACCATCCATCACAGATAATTGGGAGCCTCCTACAATTCATCGTTTAACATTTCAACAAAATCGGGTAACAAATGCGGCAAATATCGGCTTAAGACTCAAAATAGGCAAATCGGTCTACATGGCTGTTATATTGAAATTTAGTCCGATTTGGACCATTTTCGGTTCGGACACCGACCATAGTGCAATGAAGGGTTCCAACGAGTCGATCCGGTACACAGAACCGGCTTCCATGAGATTGATTGAGGAAATTGTTACTCCTTATTGTGGGAGTCACAAAGGAAATCGCCAAAAATGGAAATCGAAAGTTTTATATTGGGTTGCCGAAAAAGTAATTGCGGATTTTTTAAAAGAAAGTAAATGCATTTTTAATAAAACTTAGAATGAACTTTAATCAAATATACTTTTTTTACACTTTTTTTCTAAAGCAAGCTAAAAGTTACAGCTGATAACTGACAGAAGAAAGAATGCAATTACAGAGTCACAAGCTGTGAAAAAAATTTGTCAACGCCGACTATATGAAAAATCCGCAATTACTTTTTGGGGAACCCAATATATACGGAAATTATGTATAAATGTGAACCGACTTCTATGTTATAATACCCTGTATCACAATAGTGTTGTAGGATATACAAATTGACAAAAAAATCTTCATTTATTGAAAAATTTTCAGATATTTTTAGGAATTTTTTTCATAATTTTTTTTATATTTCCAAAAAATTCTTATTTGGAGAAATTTTTTCAAATGTTTCTTATTTATAGAAAATTTTTCAAAACATTTTTTTTTTACTTGATTTTGAAAAAAAAAATCATTGGAAATTTTTGAAACTGGATGCTACTTTTCCGAATTTCCTTTTATATAATTGTTTTAAAGATGTTATATAGATGTATAAAAAAGGTTTTTTTCAAAAATTTATTTCTTTTAAATGTACTTTTCCTACCTCGCTCCCTTTTAACTCTTAGATTACTCCGAAAATGACTTCAACTTTATAGAAAATCTACATAAAGTATTCTCAAAGATTTTATTTTACCAACTATAAGTGCTTAGTTTACTTTATGTTGTTAATTTTAGCCTTTATGTGTTAAGTCATTAAGCCTACCATAATGCCTATAAGACATCTAAAATCTCTAGGTAAACTCAATTTCACTAACTTAGTTTTGTGTGGGATTTTTTGTCACTTGAAGTGTAGCAATTGGAGCATTTCACATGCTTGACTTAAATTTAACGAGTAGGCGACAGTATAATGTGGCATAACCTTAGGTGAAACCCCCTCTAAAGAAGTTTACTCATTAAAATCTCATATAAGGAGATAGGAGGCACGAACACATGCCAAAAGTAAAGTACACGCATATACATCATTCATTCACACAATTGCTGCTATAGTCATAGAGAACCGCAATCTTAAGTCTTTGTAATCTTCTTTGGAGTCATTTTTTCTTATAAGGTAGCGAAATTGTCCTGTTGTTGTACCTGTTAAAGGTGAATATGTTTTGGAGTAGCTGGCATATATACATATGGGGTATTCCATACAAAGTTGAAAAAAAAATAGAAAATTTAACAACAAAAAGTTAGAAATACAATTATAAAAATGAAAGAAAACATTTTTTAAATCTATTAGTGAAATGTTTATCGGTTTGCTTGCAATACCCTAAAATGTCTATAATTGAAAAAGGGGGATACTTTGCATTAAACTTATAAAGTTGAACTCTCAATAGGATACATTTATTTTCAAATGAAAAATATTTGTTATGCCCATATATTACCTTCCATGTGTGTTTCCATGTTTTGTTTATTTTTTTTTTATAATAATTTTTTTTTTGCCAGATTTTACTTTATATGTTGTTGTATATTTAACAACAACTTACAGTTTGTGTTGCCTACTTAAATAATAAATGTTTGTTACTCCATTGTTAATGCCACTTATGGCTGGCACGAGGAGATTTTGCCAACACCATAACCATAGTCATTCTGCACATCGTCGTCTTAGTCCTTTGGTCTGCTTCTTCATCATCTACATCACCTACAGATATAGCACATTAACCACCACCGCCACCACCATTACCATCACCATCCCATCCTCCCAGCCCTAGCATTTTATTTTGAAACACTCCTTAGGGACTTGGATATTTGCAAGAGTATCACTTGAGACATAAAATCCTGGGGTTTAATTCATGAAGGGTTTCATTTCGAAGGACTATTTTGTTTTCTCTCTCGCTTGTTTTAGCTGTGTGTTTAATTTGCTCTTAAAGTTCATATTTTGAGTATGCTTGCAGGGGATAGAATGTGTTATTTTGTTAATAAACAAAGAAATGTAAGAACTTTTTTTTTCAATATGAGCTGAGAGTTAAATAAACGATAATAACAAGGATTTTTTTGTAATTTTTATAACTGCAATTATTTATTGTTGAAATTCATATGTTTTTCCTTAATTCAAGTAAATACTTCATTTTATCCAAAAACCAAAAACCAGGGGGTAAAGTGTTTCTGGTACAAAAATGCCAAACTTTTTCTTTGTTTTTAAATTCTTGCATTTACGTAGAGTCTCAACTGCTAAGTACTTTAAAACATTTTTTGAATTCCTTGAAAGACCGACATACAAACAGTAGGTGTAAACATTAAACTAACAAAACTTCTTAGACCAAACATAAGTTGTGTTAATACCCCCTCTTGGCTAAAAATAACATAAAAGTTGATCTTAGTGATATGGCGGCAGCTGCATAGCAGTTTTTACAAAAAAAGAGTTTGCACTCAGACTTACAAGAGAGGGGAAATGGATGGATTTAAGAAAAAAATTTAAATTTTAATATTTTGGAAGAACCACAACAATCATAAGGTTACTCAATTTTGTTTGGTGAGAAATGTATCATTTATGAAACCATAGCCGCTATATCGAAATATGGTCCGATTTCGACCAAACTGGCATGTACTTCGAGTGGTCTGATAAAAACAATTCACTGTTCAAGTTTCACATATACCCCGTCCTAAGCCATATATGGCAAGAATGTGGAAAAGCCCAACAGAGGTCACTCTGTCAAATTTCAGTGAAATTGGATAATAAATGCGCCTTTTATTGGCCAAAGACCTTAAATCGGGAGATCTGTCACTAGGGCAGCTTTATCCAAATATAGATCCATGGTGGCGAAATTGAACACGGTTGTCGAAGGGCCTAACAAAGCTCACTGTGTACAATTTCAGCTAAATGGCGTAACAAACGCTGTTTTTATGCCCCAAGGACTAAAATCAGAAGATCGGTATATATGACAGCTATATCTAAATACTGAGGCAGTACTTGGAATATTTCAGAGAAAGATTCTTCGTAAAATATATGAACCAGTTTGTGTGAATGGAGAATATAGGCGTCATATGAACCACGAGCTGTATGACGACGATAGCATAGTTACACGTATCAAAATACAGCTGCTGCGTTGGCTAGATCATGTTGTCAGGATGGATGAAGAAGCTCCAACAAAGAAGTTTTTTGAATGCAAACTCGGTGGTACACGCAAACCGGGAAGACCAAAAGCCCGATGGAAAGATCAAGTGGTGCAAGACACCTCGAAACTTAGTGTCAGAGATTTAAGAATGAGCGCAGAAGATCGAGGCGCTTGGAACGCTATTCTATATTCGGCTAGTAGAGCAAATGTTCTGTCATAGCCAATTAAAGTAAAGTGAGTATATCTAAACACAAACCGATCGGAACCATATAGTGCATGGATGTCGGGAAGCCTAACATAGCTCACTATGCCGAATTTCAGCGAAATCGGGTGATAAATTCGCCTTATACCGGCAAAAAACCATAAATCAGGAAATCGGTTTATATGACAGCTTTACCCAAATGTATTGGGTTGCCCAAAAAGTAATTGCGGATTTTTCATATAGTCGGCGTTGACAAATTTTTTCACAGCTTGTGACTCTGTAATTGCATTCTTTCTTCTGTCAGTTATCAGATGTTACTTTTAGCTTGCTTTAGAAAAAAAGTGTAAAAAAAGTATATTTGATTAAAGTTCATTCTAAGTTTTTAGTCTTTACTTTCTTTTAAAAAATCCGCAATTACTTTTTGGGCAACCCAATATAAAGATCTGGGCCATATTGAACATGTATTTCGAAGAGCCTAACACAGCTCCCTATGCCAAATTTCAGCGAAATCAGGTAATTATTGCGCCTTTTATGGGCCAAAGACCCTAAATCGGGAAGTGGGTCTATATGGCTGCCATATTCGAATATAGGCCGATTTTGACCATACTCGGTACGAATATCAAAGAGCCTAATGCAATAAATTGTGCCAAATTTCAGCGAAATCGTGTAATAAATGCGCCTTTTATGGGCAAGAGACCATAAATCTGGAGATCGGTCTATATGGCAGCTGTATCTAAATATAGTAAATATAGACCGACCTGAACCATATATGGTACGAATGTCCAAAATACTAACATAGGTCACTTTGCCAAGTTTCCGCGAAGTCGGGTAACTGCAAATATTGCCCATGAACATTTCCCTAAGGAACAGGGGCAAACTTCTCACATATCAATGAGTGCTGTCCGATTCAAGTTTAAGCTCAATGATAAGTGGCCTCCTTTTTATAGCCAAGTCCGAGCGGCATGCCGCAGTGCGACACCTCTTTGGAGAAAAGTTTTACATGGTATAGTACCACACAAATGGTGCCAGCATTAGGAGGGGAAACCACCGCTGAAATTTTTTTTGATTTAGATCTCGCCCGGATTCGAACCCAGGCATTCAGCGTCATAGGCGCGCATGCTAATATCTGCGCTACGGTGGAAATCGAGTAACTTATGCACCTTTTATGGGCCCAAGACCTTAGATGAGGAGCTCGGTTTATATGGCAGCTATATCCAAATATAGCCTGATTTTGACAATACCGGATGCAAATATCAAGAAGCCTTATGCAAAGAATTGTGCCAAATTTCAGCGAAATCGGATAATATATGTGGCTTTGAGGTCCTTTAGACCATAAATCGGCAGATCGGTATATGACAGCTATATCCAAATATTACCCGATTTTGACCACATTCGGTACTCGGTCAAGAAGCCTTATGCTACAAATTGTGCCAAATTTCGATTGCGAAAAGGGATAGTAAATGTGGCTTTAATGGCCTTTAGACCTCAAATAGGCAGATCGGTTATATAAAGATATAGTCCGATATAGTCCATCATCGACTATGGCCTGACTATGAATAAGAAAAGAATCTGTGCAAAGTTTCAGAAAATGTTCTCAATTTTTAAAACCTGTAGCGTGATTTCAACAGACAGACGGAGACGGCTAGATCGTCTTAGATTTTTACGACGATCAAGAATATATTGGGTTGCCCAAAAAGTAATTGCGGATTTTTTAAAAGAAAGTAAATGCTTTTTTAATAAAACTTAGAATGAACTTAAATCATATTGGGCAACCTAATAGATGGTGATTTTCCGTCTATTATCTTTTTGCCAATACTTGTTAAAACAGCTCATGCACGTTTCGTGTTTTGTTTCACTGTCAAACATATTTAGCTTGGTCTATAATTTAACCATGAATCGTCTTACAAACGAAAAACGCTTGCAAAGTTCATCGCGCGACTAAGCTAATTTTTTGCTCAATGGGTATGTAAAAAACGCAGTTGTCGATTTTTGAGTGAAGATCAGCCAGAAGTATTGCAAGAGCTACCAATGCATTCACAAATTGGTATGGTTTATGGGCTGGTGGCATCATTGGACCGTACTTCTTCAAAGATGAAGCGCATCGTAACGTAACTTTGAATGGTGAGCGATACCGAGAAGAGCTTGACTTGCATGAGCTTGACGTGCAAGATCTTGACTTAAACACTTTTCGTTTGAGTCCCATATTGTCCTGTTCGATGGTCATATCCATTTAGAGCATAATTTTGGAGTGAGGTGACCAGCCTCTGAAAATAACACAAACTTTTATATAAGTTTCGTATTCTACTCTGAAGTACATTTAGTTGAAATTTCATTTTACGCCGATCCTCCTTCAGGTCCGTTTGGGCGTGGTTTTTGTAGTGGCAGCCCCGGCACCCCTGAGACTTTACCTCAAATTTTAATATAAGTTTCGTATTGCAATTACCTTTCACGTGATACCCATATTGCCCCAATCGGTAAACATAACATTTTTGGGTGTTTTTGGAAGGGTGTGGGTGGGCCCCCAGATTTAGGGTAAAATTTTTTATCAAGTACTTTCTCTACTCTTAAATACCTTTCATTTGATGCCTACATTGTCCCAATCGGTAAACATTTACCTTTGGGTGGGTTTTAGGTTATACAAAATTTAACTTAAATCGATGCTCCCATTTTTTTTATAAATTTGGGTTATGGTGAGAGTCCGCCGCCCTCGCGGATATGTTAAATTAAGTACCATTTTTCACCGAAGGGGCCAAACTCCACCATCTGTGAAAATTTCATCAAAATCGGTTCAGACGTTACTTGGACCTCATTTTTTATATCACATTCGTGATCTACTCCTGAATACTTTTCATTTGAGCCCCATATTGGCATTATCGTCCAATATGCCAATTCGATTTTGAGGTGGATTTTTGGCTTAGGGTGGCCTCCTAGGTACCTGGGCTCAGTTTTAGGAATCATATTCGAACTGTACTCCTGCATTCCTCTCAATATTTGAGTCCCATATTGTCGCGATCGGTTCACTTTTAATTTTGGCGGTACTTTTGGGGCAGTTTTGGGCTCGGGTCGGGCAAAAAGGTATTTGAAACCAATTTTAATAGCGCATTCGTACTCTACTCCAGAATATCTTTCATTTGGGTCCCTTATTGTCCCGATCGGTCGCCTTTTGATTTTGGGCGGTGCTGTTGGGGTAAGGGGGAGAGTCCGCCAACTAGCACAATCTGTGAAAATTACAGGAAATCGGTTCAGACGAAAAAAAAACAAAAAAAAATTGTGAATATGGGGATAAAAATGCCTAAAAATGAATCTCATATTGTGCTGCTTGGTATAAGTAGTACGGAAAGAAGGGTTTTTTTCGTGGTGTGGTGACCTCATACACTTGGTGTCAAATATGAGTGCCAATATTGTACAAATTTGTATTACCTTGATCGTTTTTTGAGGGGATTTTTTGGGAGAAGCTTTTATTTGGAGAAGGGGCTTTTTGTTGGATGGGGTGGTCCTACTGACCTTTGGCTACGAGTTTGGACCGATCTGGCCCAAATTGAAGAGCGATATCGAAGGCTCTAACACAAATATCTGTCCCACATTTTGGCAATATCGAACAATAAATGCGCCTTATATGGGCCCAAACCCAATCGAGAGATCGGTCTATATGGCAGCTATATCAAAATCTGCACCAATTTGAGTCAAATCGCAAAAAGATGTCGAAGAGCCTAACCCACTGCCCCAAATTTTGGCGAAATCGAACAATAAATGGGCCTTTAATGGGCCCAAGACCTTTAATCGAGAGATCGGTCTAAATGGCAACTATATCCAAATCTAGACCGATCTGAGCCAAATTGCAACTCATTGTCCCAAATTTCGGCGACATCGGACAAGGAATGCATCTTAAATGGGGGTAAAACCTTAAATCCACAGATCAGTCTACTTGGCAGCTTTACCCAAATCTGGACCAATCGGGGCGAAATTGAAGAAGTGGCCTAACATAATAATAAATGTGGCTTTAATTGGCCTAAGATCTTAAATCGGCGGATTGGTCTATATGGGGGCTATATCAAGATATAGTCCGATATAGCCCATCTTCGAACTAAACCCGCTTATGGACAAAAAAAAACTGTGCAATGTTTCAACTCAATATCTCTATTTTTAAAGACTGTAGAGTGATTTCAAAAGACAGACACACGGACATCTTTACATCGTCTTAGAATCCGAAGTATATGTACTTTGTAGGGTCGAAAATTGATATTTCCAGTTTGTATATAAGTTTCGTTTTCTATTCCCAAATAAATTTTATTTGAGTCTTATAGTGAATGGGTCTTCGATTCGCAGCAACTGTCTATCAATTTTGGGTCCGTCCTTCTGTGGGTCGAATTTTTTATTCGTACGGTCTTCCGACCATGTTTCACTCAAAGTTTCGTCTTTGTTAGTCTTCAAGCTTCCGTCAATCCTGACTTCCCTCTATCCTTTGATTCATCGCTTTGTCCAATTTCCTTCCTTCTATTCATCTTTCCATATCATATAGTTAAGCTTTAAAACTTCTTAAAATCCTCTATCCTCTCTATAGGCCTAATAATTTACCACCCCCTGAGTATAAAATTAAGCGATTAAAGAATTTCCTTAATCTTTTCGCAACGACAAGTAAGACAAATTTCACTTTTTGGAATTTTTCCAAATAAGTACTTTATTAAAAATCATGGTTAAAAATGCCTATATAACAAACCCCAAGCACAAATCACTAAGGCAAAATGCGAGCTTTAGCAATTTTCCGCCCCTAAAATCTACTGCCTACTTTTAGGTTGAGCCACATAGTAAATGTTCTGCCTTCTTTCCCTTAGCGTATAACTGGTTTGTAGTTAGAAACTTACAGTTGAGTTGCCATTTAGCATTATTAACAATTTAAAATATATGATGCATGAAAACCAGATATTTAGATGACTGTGTGTGTATGCGTGCGTGCGTGTGTGTGTGTGTTTGTAACATTAAGAAAAGCCATTGTAACCTATCAGCAATTTGCTTGAATGTTGCTGTTATTTTTTAACCATATTGCCATGATATAATCCTCCTATGCTTAACCAGACACCAGCAAACCATCAACAACCCTCAAAAGTTCTAACAGAAAACGAAAGGAAATCTGTCTGAGTTTTAAAGTGCTGCTCCACCCACTGACTGACTGATGCCAGGGGGAAAAAGAATAGTAGAAATTTTCCGGGTTCCTCTTGGTTTTGTTTGTCGTTTTTTCTTTCACTCCCTTGATGTTATTTTGTCATTTTGCTGTTTTCTTGCTTCAGTTGTCTTTCATGCAGCGATTACTTCTGCACAATTTATTGTCAATGTTTCGCATGCCATGCAACATGCAAATGACAACAACATCCAATCAACAGCAGCAGCATTGACGGCGGTGCCATCAGCATTGGTAGGCTTAGTTCGGATCACTACACTTGCTGAGCAAATATGAATAATTTTTCATTTTAAGCCTTTTTCTAAAGCTTCAAGTGCAGGCAGAGTTGCCCAGAAGATAAAATATGAAGGTTAATGCAAAAATTAAAATTTCATTTATAAAGTTTTCTTTTTATGGTATGGAAGGTTTCGAAAGCTAGGCAACGGCAACGGCTCTTGTTGCGGCTCTGTGTGCCCAAGTTCGAATTCCATCCAAGCTCTGCCAAAATTTTTCATTTTCATTTTTTTTTTTTTGCCTGTTAGAGCGAAAATCATTTAATTTTACAATTTTCGTTTGTTTCTCTTTCAAAAAGAAGCTCAATAATCGGAGATTTTCTTTGTTAAAGGAAAAGGAAAGCCAGAGATCGCAACACAAGCACCAACCACTATGAGACGCGTTTCGTAATTTGGTTTGAATTACACATCGGCCAAATTAGGTGTGAAGGCTTCAAGGGCCATACATTCGTATGTTGTGCTTATACCGAATTGATTGCGAAAAACGCCTTTACGGTATAAATACCACATAAACCACGCTCGACAACTCTTTCTGTTAGTTGTACTTTTCCCAATGCCTGTGTTTTTGTCTAATGACAGATTTTTTGTCTACACAACTACACTTCTCCCGTGGTATACACATGATTCTGTGCATCTATTTCCATTGCGAAAAACTCCTCTATGATATAAATACCACATTAACTACGCTCGAAAACCTTGTCTAAAAGGTTTACTTTTCCCAATGAGTGTGTTTTTGTATAATGGCAGATTTTTTGTCTACACAATTACGCTACTCCCATGGTATACACATGATTCTGTGCATCTATTCTAAGTTGTATTGATGGCTTTGAAAGCTAGAAAACGGCAACGGCTCTTGTTGTTTCTCCTTATGCCCAAGTTCAAATCCCGCTCAAGCTCTACCGAAATTTTTAATTTTTTTTCCGTTTTAGAGCGAAAAGCATTTAATTTTACAATTTTCGTTTGTTTCTCTTTCGAAACGAGCGCAATAATCGGAGATTTTCTTTGCAATTGGAATGAAATTTGGTTAGAATTACTCATCGGCCATATTAGGTGCCAAGGCGTTGAGGGCCGTATATTGGTATGCTGTACTTCTAAGGAGTTTATTGCGAAAAACGTTTGTATGGTATAAAAACCACATAAAGTACGCTCGAAAACTCTGTCTATAAGCTGTACATTTCCCAATGCATGCATTTTTGGGTAATGACAGATTTTTTGTCTACACAACTACATTACTCCCATGGTATACACATGATTCTGTGCATCTGTTGGAAGTTGTATTGATTTAAATTTTTTTTAATTGTTTGAGGGATTAGGGATTATGGCTAGGGCCTTCGCCTAAAAAAATGAAAATAAAATTTTAGAAAATTTTTGTTTATGGATTTGTTATTTTTTATTTTATTTTTTTTTTATCAATTTAATGCAAATTAATACACCAAACAAGTAAAAGCTTGCCAAGTTCGGCCGCGCCGAATCTTGGTAACCCACCACCATGGTTTCGGCTAAAAATTTATACAAACTTGAGTTAGTTGATGGGCACCATTTTATTCTACAAACCAAAATTATGTCAAACCAGCAAATATTAAAGCTTCTATGAACCGATCAAGGATAATCGAGAGACCGGTGTATATGGGTGTTATCGACTGATGTGGATCGTACTTGGCACAGCTGTTGGAAGTCGAAACAGAACACCGCATGTAAAATTTCACACAAATTGCGGCTTGTAAGGCATCAAGAAGTTAAATCGGGAGTTCGGTTTATTTAGGAGCTTTTCCAGGTTATAGATAGATTTGGACTTTAGTAAGTACAGTTGTTGAAAGTCATAGCTGAAAAATTTAAGCCATATGGGGCAAAAATTGCGACTTGCTAGGGCTCAAGAAGTCAAATCGGGAGATCGGTTTATATGGGAGCGATATCAGGTTATGGTCTGATATGGACCGTACTTGGCACAGCTGTTGGAAGTCATAACAGAGCACTATCTGCAAAACTTTAGCCAAATCGGACAAAATTTGCGGCTTGTAAGGGTTCAAAAAGTCAAATCAGGGAGACCGGTCTGTATGGGAGCTATATCAGGTTATAAACCGATTTAGACCTTCACCGGCTCAGTTGTTGGAAGTTATAACAGAACATTTTCAGCCAAATCGGACATAAATTGCGGCTTCGAGGGACTCAAAAAATCAAATCGGGAGATATTTTTATATAAGAGCTATATTCAAATCTGAACCGTTATGACCCATTTGTAATCCCCAATGACCCATATCAAGAGTAAGTGTCTGTGAAAAATTTCAAGCGGCTAGCTTTACGCGTTCGACCACTATCGTGGTGTCGCTATACAGACAGACGGACATGACATATGACAGCTATATCGAAATATTGGGTTGCCCAAAAAGTAATTGCGGATTTTTTAAAAGAAAGTAAATGCAATTTTAATAAAACTTAGAATGAACTTTAATCAAATATACTTTTTTTCTAAAGCAGGCTAAAAGTGACAGCTGAAAACTGACAGAAGAAAGAATGCAATTACAGAGTCACAAGCTGTGAAAAAATTTGTCAAAGCCGAATATATGAAAAATCCGCATTTACTTTTTGGGCAACCCAATATATAACCGATAAAAGCTATATTTTTTATCCGATTTCGCTAAGTTTTGAAACTGTGAGTAGTTTTAGGCCTCCCAACAACCGACGCGAACATGAATTAGATTGGACTATATTTAGATATAGCTGTCATATAGACAGTTTTGCCAAGAAAGGGTCTGAAGCCCATAAGAGCTGCATCTATGACCCGATTTCGTTGAAATTTGAGATAGTGAGTTATTTTGAACCTCTCGACATTTGACCCAAATATGAATTAGATCAGATTATACACATATAGCTGTCCTATAGACTGAGTTTCTAATTGTGGATCTTAATCCCATAAAAAGCGGATTTCTTGCCTGATTTCGTTACTTGTATATGACTTCTCTGGACCTCAACAAAATATGATCGAGACCAGTCTGTATTAAGATATAACTATGGATATAGTAGTGGAGTTATAATAAAATAGGATGATTACTATATCCTTGGTGGTGGGTATCCAAAGGTCGTCCCGGCCCAAATTAACACGTTTTTACTTGATAATAAAGAAAAACTTGTTATAAATGTTAAATTTAAAAAAATAAAATTTTTTGTTACTATCTATTGACACAAAATATCGACGAAATATTAAAAAAATCTTTCATATTGGCAACACTGTTCCCCGTAAATTCCCTTTCGACTGAAATGCGTCTGCAATGCTTTGAATGTTTCTAGTTTTCAGCATGATGAATGAATGGAAACTTGTATTATGGGCCGGAAACGGATGTGTGTTTCGTTTAGTTGAAGCCACGGGAATCGCATTGCCTACATGGCTTTGTGTGGCTAAGTACGATGAGTACTTTGAAGGGGGATCTCTGAGCATAAAAGGAAAACGAGAGGAAGAGTATTTGTGTGCATGTATGTGTGAAGAGTAGGCCATTAAACATAACCCCAGCTCCAAACACATACGCACACATACATTGACATAAATACGCCATAAACACTTCTAAACAATTTACCATAAAGCTTAGTAAACGTATTTTCAAAGGATTGCAAAAACAAAAACGCACACATAGTCGTACACTATCATATGCTATTGTATGATGCGTTGCAGAAAAAAAGGGGTTGTCTCTACATGTTTTTTTTTTTCTTGGCATCCGCAGGATATTTTTTCAATTTTCTGTTTAGTTTTTTCTTTTTATTTTCTTTGTTTGATGTATTTTGTGGAAATTCTCTGCTTCCTCTGGCCTGCTGTTTTTTGTTTATATAAAAAAAAACAACAACAATAAATATGCCATGACGTTTGTAACTCAAGCCATGCCACTTTCGCTTCAGCCAATTTTTCTCCAACAGCTGAGAAAGAGAAAAAAACTGTGGGGAGCCCTATCATCAAGGATGATTGTTTAGAAAACAACAATAACAATTTCCATGCTTATACTTGAGAGCAGCACAATGCAAAAATGAAGAAAAAACGAATGCCATCATAACAAGCGAACTTCACCGACTGGAAAAAAGGGTTTAGTTCAATGTAGTGTGTAATTTAAAATGAGGTGGGCTAACTAAGGTGCCACACAGAAGGGAAAAAGCTTTGATAATTGAAGATTTCCATATGGAATTGTTGGAATTGTCAACAAATAAGAAAAAGGCTGGTAAAGATATTCATTCAACAATCCAGTGTCAGCCCGACCTTGCCTGTATCAGGCTTCCTCCGCCCTTCCATGCATACTTTTCAACTATGCTTTAACTTTTTTTCGATAAAAAAAAAAAACGAACTGTGGGTTGTTCTTCCCATGTCAGTCTGTTCAATTACACAACATTTTCTGTATTTATATGCCTGTCCATAGTTTTGAGTACGGATCTATACATACAGATCTGAATGTTTAATTTCATCATCCGTTAGAATCGAAATTTAGACTCGTAGTTTATACAAGACACTTTAGATTGTCCTTAAAAATTTAACCTCATCTGTGGAACTATGACTGAAAATTCTTACTTTAATTGCCTCTTTCCACCTGCTGAACTATTTTTCCATGAATCTTGACTTCGGTGCCACAAGTTGCCTTACCATGTCAACAAATTTGCTCTAGCAACATTTGTCGCAGCACTGTACTGTGGCAGTATCACTTGTTAAAGTGGCTTACAAGTCCTATGTTACATTACACTGTCACACAACTGCAATGAGCGATGTTGAAATTGGCAAAGGCATTGTAGCTCGCAAACCCAAAGTAAAGAAGACATGAAAACAATTGCAGTAAATATAAACACTCCAAGTAATAACAATAAAACAAAAGAGCTTAAATTGTGGATTCTGTTTTCTCAGCGAATCACAAACAAGCTGAGAAAGCACATATTCGAGATTGTCAAGGTAAAGGGTTGTTTTCAATCCTCTGGCGGTATATTCTTTTAGTTTCAAATGGAAAAGTTACGTTTTTGGTTCATCGCAGCCATTTTTATAAAAATCACATTTATATTTTTGTTAAAATTCAGCAAACACTAGTTAGTCGCCGTAAAGTAGGCCACAGTTTTTGCATTATAAGTCAAGTCTCCGTAAAGTATGCTTTACATGATTAATTTTTATTACACTTTGTTTATGTGGCAAAAGCATATTTGGAGGCATAATTTAAGATTTCTGTCAATTGGTTTTCACATCATTCGGCCCTTCACCATGAATAATGTTGGGAAATTTCTCTGGGCCTTACTAGACATGCATGTAGGAAGTCTGAAAGGATGTTCACATACACAAGGTTCTAACCATTGGAGATTTTAATGCAGGCTTTGGTAGTTTGACAATGACATACCACCTTGTCCGGTGGCAGGTAGACAATTTTTTATACCCTCCACCATCGGATGTGCATATACTAATTTCGTCATTCTTTAATAGGCCGATTGGGATTGCAAATGGGTCAAATCGGTCAATAACCTAATATAGCTGCAATGTAAACCGATCTCAAGATAAGACTTCTTGTGCTTATAGTGGGCGAAATTCTTGGGAAAAGTGCATTTCACAGGGCGCACCCCAGACTTTTTACTAAACTAAACTTACTAAAGCCTGGAAAGCACTCAACCAGAAAAGAACAGACTTATCGTATAAAATTACATTGAAGAATCTGGATGTAGCAGAAGTTGATTACCTATAGCCTGAAATGGACTTTAGCAAAGGGCAGAGCCTTGTTGGAAATTTTTCATGTATTTAGCATCACCACGTATTTCTTAGATTGCATAGCCAACACTGCGCACATTAGCCAAGGTCTCTGCCAGGCCAAGCAATGTCAAAGGACGGTCCATTAGGCGCTGGACCTATAGAAAGCTTTTAATACTGTCAACCATACCGTCCAGCCAGCTAGGCCAGAAACTTTAAATCGCAAATGATTGATGATGTTGTTAGTTGTAAGTGGAATAAATATTCGAAGCCACCATACAAGTAGAAAGAGGCCACCGTAGCACTGAGTTTAGCTTTTCTGCCCATGAAAATGAATGCCTGTGTTTGAATCCTGGCGAGAATATCGAAAAAAAACCTTCTCACTCCCTCCTAACGCTGGCGACATTTGTGATATAAAATTTGACATATAAAAACTTTACCCTAAAGAGTTGTTGCACAGCGTTGGGACTCCCCTATAAATTAAGTTTACTAATTTTTGGCTCGAATCTTTAAAATTAGGACTAGCATTTTTTAAGTGTATATGGAAATGTCATGGCGGAAATATGCTGGCAGTTGAGTATGAAAGTCCATGGTTTAACGATTCTGACCAATAAAATGATTGGTGTCATATTTAACAGCCTGTGCAAGTCCTCCACATCACCTTCTCTTAGGATGGTAAAATCCGCATCGTTTGAGTGCCGGGCCATAAGGGAGTAAGGGGCAATGAAAGGGCAGACTATTTAGCGGTGAAGGCCAGAGGATTGCCGTCATTAAACTTGGTTAACCCGAAGCCTTTCGAGTCGACGCAGTCCGAGTTAAGGGTTTGAGCGATGAATGCGCAGGCAACCCTGTGGTCGGTAGGATGGCGAAAATCCTATGGAGGGATCCAGATCGTGAGAAGACGAGGCTATTATTGAAAGGAAATAAGAAGAAGATCAGTGTATGGGTTGCCCAAAAAGTAATTGCGGATTTTTCAGGTCGGCCAAATGAAGTTGATGATGACCAAATCAAAGCATTAATCGAATTGGATCATCATGTAACTGAGCGTGAGATAGGAGAGAAGTTAAATATACCAAAATCAACCGTTCATTATCACATAAAAAGTCTTGGACTGGTGAAAAAGCTGTATTGAAAGAAATTCATTTAACAAACCGAATCAACGCTTGTGATATGCACCTTAAACGCAATGAATTCGATCCGTTTTTAAAACGAATCATAACTGGAGATGAAAAATGGATTGTTTACAACAACGTTAGTCGAAAACGATCATGGTCGAAGCATGGTGAACCAGCTCAAACCACTTCAAAGGCTGATATCCACCAAAAGAAGGTTATGCTGTCTGTTTGGTGGGATTGGAAGGGTGTGGTATATTTTGAGCTGCTTCCAAGGAACCAAACGATTAATTCGGATGTTTACTGTCAACAATTGGACAAATTGAATAAAGCCATCAAGGAGAAGCGACCAGAATTGGTCAATCGTAAAGGTGTCATATTCCACCAGGACAACGCTAGACCGCACACATCTTTGATCACTCGCCAAAAACTGAGTGAGCTTGGCTGGGAACTTTTGATGCATCCACCATATAGCCCTGACCTTGCATCATCAGACTACCATTTATTTCGATCTTTGCAGAATTCCTTAAATGGTAAACCTTTCGGCAATGATGAGGCTATAAAATCGCACTTGGTTCAGTTTTTTGCAGATAAAGGCCAGAAGTTCTATGAGCGTGGAATACTAAATTTGCCAGGAAGATGGCAAAAGGTTATCGAACAAAATGGCAGTTATATATTTGATTAAAGTTCATTCTAAGACTTATTAAAAATGCATTTACTTTCTTTTAAAAAAAAATCCGCAATTACTTTTTGGGCAACCCAATAGCTATTGCCCGGCTTTTGCATCTAACAGATACGGGCCCTTAGCTGGGGACACAATACCAGACATGAACCAACTTAGGGACGTGGCGTAGAAAATAGTTAAGGATTTTGTAAGTTGCACAGAATTCCTAACTTAGATTTTCTTTTTAGAGCACACAACAAGCTGATTACTGGCTTAGGAGTATTTCTAAGTAGCATGGGGTAGATTAATATCTGCACCCTCTTTTCAACCTAACCTAAGTTTTTCACGTATAATTACGGACCACAAGACACCCACTCATCAGCCCAGTAACATCAACAGGACTTGCAACCACAACCATCTAAACGCAAATCACCTAAGTTGTTGAGTTTCTAGATATCAATCCGGATGAAGACTTATATACTACTAGAGTAACAGATGGACGGACAGAAGAATGAATGCATGGACATCGACTTGGAATGCCAAAATTATAGAAAATTTATGCATTTCAGGATCATAGATCGAAATTGCGAGTCCTATCTTTAATCTTATTAAAATTGTTCATCATTTTGTAACCAAATTTCTTTGTTTAGGTTTTAAAACAAAGTTTTTTAATCATAAATCAAGTCTAAATTGTAACAAAATTCATTAAAACTTTTATTTCTTCTTTTGTTTCAGGACAAACAATTACACTCATCACGTGGTATCATCATATCGAATCAAACTCTGGTCCTTCAGGCCATATCGAAACTATCACATGGACAATATTTTTGCCGTGCGACCAATCTACAAGGCAGTGTTTCCAGCAATGAAGTCTATTTAGACGTCAAATGTAAGTAGATAATGATGATAGAAATAACGTTTTGCATTTATAGGAGACTTATATTGAAAGAGGCCTCATGTTTTTCACAAGAGCAATAGCATATATAAAGGGGAACAAAATATTAAAATTGGGATGTAACGAAGTAATACCGAAAATAATTTCACAATTTCATCATGGTTATTTGATTTTTGGTCATTATCCGTTTTTTTTTCAAATTTTTAACAATGATAATATGTTAACTTTTCGCAACAAAAATTAATACATTTTTCGCGACGAAAATTGATGTTTGTTCTTCATTAATTCTAAGATATTAGAATACGAAGCTAGAGAAGTTGTTGATTTCATACAGTACTGATTTATTGAGTGAAATCAAAAAGATTCTTCGCACTAAAATCTATAATCTCAAAAAAGTAATCGCTGAAATAGATATTGCTTTTCGTAGCGAAAAGCGAACATAGTACCCGCCTAAAATATTCAATCCAATCATTCTACCCCAATATATCATGTATGCATGAATGAAAGAAACATGGTTTTTATCTATGCGTTTTCAATGGCATATCCTATGTGTTTCCTTTGTTAGCGATGGCACCATAAGAAAAAGGAAAATTTTATCCTTTTGTTTTCATACCATTGTGGTTCGACAAGCATGTGTATGGATAGAATGTGCTTATGAGGTTTGTTCAAATGTGCATGGAGGAGGGTATTCTCAATGTTGTTTGTATTGAATTTTAACAACCTGTTCATGTTCTTAGTTTTTCCATTTACGTAGTTTGTTTGCTTTGTCTTGCTGAAGAGACACTGGAGCTCTTCTCTCCCCTCCATGGTTTGTGATTTTTGTTTTGCAAGATTTTTCTAAAAAAAAAACGAAGACTATGGCATTTGTACATATGCGACATCATTTTAGCTTTTATGTATGTGTGAACATACTACGTTATTCTTTCTTGATGCTTCCGCTACTTCAAAGTTTTCTTATCTTGTTCCTATTTCAATACAACATTGTTAGAAACAATAAGGCAAAATAGTTCCACAGCATATATACACCATAGCAGCATGAGACAATGCAAGGATGTCGAGTTTGAGATGAGTTTAAGTGTCATGCAAAATATTTATTTGAAAAGTTGAAGTATTCTTTAGAGAGGTGTTCAAGGATGCTATACAGGATAGGGAAATACAAAAAAATATTATTGAAGTTTTGAAATCTTAAAACATAAAACAACACTTAAGGTTTAGAGAAAAGTTTGAGTTATGGGTAAATAGAAACTTTTTTTTTTTATCAAAATGTTGTCAAAAATTATTCATGAATTAGGAACACCTTACGAGTATAACACTCATAAAGTAAGTTTCATAGCTTTTCAATTATTATTTGTTAGCATAAATCATATTGCCAAAAATGGATTAAATCACATTTGCAAAAAAAAAGACAAAATAAAACAATATTGTAATAGTTCATCGAATCGAACATAAATTGCGCCTTGTAAGGACTCAAGAAGTAAAATAAGGAGATAGGTTATATGGGAGGTGCATATCAGGTTATAGACCGATTTGGACCGTAATGGGCACAGTTGTTGGAATTCGTAACAGAACACCACATGCAAAATTTCAGTCAAATCGAACAAAAATAGCGTTATATGGTATGGTGTATATGGTATCTCTATCAGGTTATGGACCGATTTAGACAATTTCAGCCAAATCGGTCAAAACTTGCGGCTTCCAGCGACTCAAGAAGTCAAATCGGGAGATCGGTTTATATGGGAGCTATAGCAGATTATAAACCGATTTGAAGCGTAATTGGTGCAGTTGCTGGAAGTGTTAGCAGAATATTCCATTCAAAATTTCAGCCAAATCGGTCGAAAATTTCAGCTTGTAAGGGCTGAAGAACTCAAATCGAAAGATCGGTTTATAAAGGGTGATTTTTTTGAGGTTAGGATTTTCATGCATTAGTATTTGACAGATCACGTGGGATTTCAGACATGGTGTCAAAGAGAAAGATGCTCAGTATGCTTTGACATTTCATCATGAATAGACTTACTAACGAGCAACGCTTGCAAATCATTGAATTTTATTACCAAAATCAGTGTTCGGTTCGAAATGTGTTCAAATTTTGACAAATTTTGTTCAGCGATGAGGCTCATTTCTGGTTGAATGGCTACGTAAATAAGCAAAATTGCCGCATTTGGAGTGAAGAGCAACCAGAAGCCGTTCAAGAACTGCCCATGCATCCCGAAAAATGCACTGTTTGGTGTGGTTTGTACGCTGGTGGAATCATTGGACCGTATTTTTTCAAAGATGCTGTTGGACGCAACGTTACGGTGAATGAACACATTTCGAACCGAACACTGATTTTGGTAATAAAATTCAATGATTTGCAAGCGTTGCTCGTTAGTAAGTCTATTCATGATGAAATGTCAAAGCATACTGAGCATCTTTCTCTTTGACACCATGTCTGAAATCCCACGTGATCTGTCAAATACTAATGCATGAAAATCCTAACCTCAAAAAAATCACCCTTTATGAGAGCTATATCAAGCTATCCCCAAAAACCTACATCAATAATAAGTATCTGTGGAAATTTTTAGCTTTACGCGTTCGACCGATATCGTGATTTCGACAGACGGACGGACATGGCTAGATCGACTCAGAACGTCGAGACGACCAAGAATATATAAATTTTATGGGGTCTTTGACGAATATTTCGAGGTGTTACAAACGGATCAATCAATTTGTGTTTGTTTGTTGATTTGTTTGATTGTCTGTTCCGTATAGACCCAAAAACGGCGGAACCGATTTTCTTGAAATTTTCACAGATGGTGCAGTATGAACCCGTGGTGGAAATAGGGTACTACATAGGGTACGCCAGATCTCCGAGATGAGTAGGGCGATTTAAGCGAAATTCTGTTTGCACACTTACAGTAACCTAAAAAAAAAATTTGGTATCCAAATTTCCGATGGGGTACCTAGGGCGGAGCCCCACCCCCCAAAAACCTACCAAATAATATATAGACCAATCACGACAATATGGGACTCAAATAAAAGGTATTTACGGTTAGAAAACGTATCTGATATCCAATTGTCGAACGAAGTGTTTAGGGGACCACCCCAAACCACTCTAAATCGGACATTTTTACCGACCATGGCCATATGGGACTCAAATGAAAGGTATTTGTGCGTAGAATACGAATCTGATATCAAAATGTGTGTTTGGGGGGCCGTCCCTCCAAAAATACCCCTCAAAGGGGACAAATTTATGAACATAGCAATATGGGGCTCAAATGAAAGGTCTTTGGGAGTAAAACATGAATCTGATATCAATAGTCGGGAAAAAGTGTTTATGGGATCACTTACAGGCATAACACCACCCAAATATGACATTGTTTCTGACCATTCTAATATGGGGCTCAAATAAGAGGTATTTTAGGGTAAAACACGAATTTGATATATATTTTCAGGGCCAAGTCATTGAACAGCCGTCCCGTCCCCCAAAACTCCCCCCATACAGTACGTGTACTCTGGCTATAGAAATATGAGGCTGAAATGAAAGGTAATTGGGAGTAGACCACGAATCTTATATCAACATTCGGGTCCAACTGTCTGCAGGACGTCTCATCCCCATAACAACCCCCAAATAGGACGTAGTGGCTCACCATGACACTTTGGGTCTTAAAGAGAGTTGAGCTCGATATTGATAGCTTGGGGGGACGCCCCATCCCAAAAACCACCAAACGGACAAGTTTACCGATTGGAACAATATGGGTATCAAATAAAAAGTATTTAAAATTAGAATTCGAACGTGGCATTAAAATTTCACCATAAGTTTCACTAGGTGTCTGAGGGGCCTCTCCACCCCCAAAAAAACCCCAGCAGGACATATTTACCTATTGGGATAATATGGATATCAAATGAAAGCACCGTCTGCTCCCAATAAAAACAACATCAAACAGTCATATAGGGCGACCGAGAATATAATGTACTCAAATGACAGGATGTGTGAGAGGGCAATTACCCTCCCCCTATCCTATGCAAAAAAAAAAAAAAAAGAAATTAGAAATGACATATGAAGGCCGATCAGGATAGAACAGAACAGCAATAAAAGGTCTTTGGTGGAAGAGTACACCTTGTATCCTAAAATTGGAATAGACACACGAGGACCTGCGGAACTTTAAAAATAAGAAAAATTATTGTGGATCTGAACGAGACTCGTAGCCCTGAATATCTTGATAGTCACCTTCAAAATGCTTAACATTATGGGGCTCAAAACAAATTTGGTAGTAGAAAACGAATTTGATATCCAATTTTGAGGCCAAGTGTTTGGGGAGTCGTCTCATCCCATAAACTACTACCCTGAACCAATGGCAATTTGGGCTAAAATAAAAGAAATTTGCGAGTAGAGCACGATGCTGATATTTTTTCAGGGCTAAGCGCGGGAACAGCCGCCCCTACCTACAAACCCCTCAAATTGGAAATACTTGTGGAAAAAGCGGCTCAAATATAATATCTGTTTTATGGTCAAGTGTTTTGGGGGCGCCTCACCTCATAACTCCCCCTAAACCACACATATATACCGACTAAAGCAATATGTAGTCTCAAATGAGGTTTTTGAAAAAAGAGTATGAATCTGATATCCACTTTCGGTGGAAACGGTTTGGCTATTCCAACACACCACCAAAATCAAGAGAATGAAGTAGATCGAACATAACAACTTTTAAGGACGGACCCTCCCCTAACCTACCAAAAAAGCCAGATCTCGGAAATTGATGGCGCAATTTAAGCGAAATTTAGTCCTATGGTGGCATCCAGATCGTGAGAAGACGAGGCTATTACTGAAAGGAAGCAAGAAGGAGGTCAGTATAGCTATTGGTATCTTAACGTGACACATAGGACTATGAGCTTACTTATGTTAAATCAGTGCGGCAAGTTATAGCATGTATCCTTATTTAGGATGGGATATCTAGAGGGGCCCGCTCCAACTCCAAAGCCCGGCAAATGGAAATATAAATCAAAAATGACAATATGGGGCTAAATGAAAGGTATTAGAGGCCACCGTAGCGCTGAGGTTAGCATGTCCGCCTATGACGCTGAACGCCTGGGTTCGAATCCTGGCTAGACCATCAGAAAAGAAATTTTCAGCGGTGGTTTTCCCCTCCTAATTCTGGCAACATTTGTGAGGTACTATGCCATGTAAAACTTCTCTCCAAAGAGGTGTCGCACTGCGACACGCCATTCAGACTCGGCTATAAAAGGGAGTCCCCTTATCATTGAGCTTAAACTTTAAACGGACGGGCACACATTGATGTGTTCCTTAGTGGAATGTTCATGGGCAAAATTTGCAATTTGCATGAAAGGTATTTGAGACTAGAGCACGAATCTGATGTATGAGGGTCCACCTCCGCCCCAAAAATACCCCTATACTGGGCATATTTACCGACCATAGTAATATAATTAAAGGTATTTGAGAGTAGAGCACCAATAGGGATATCCAGATTGGGGCGAAATATCTGAAAGGCCGTACCAGCACCCCCGGGACTTATTTCCTGGGGGTACTGGTATATATAACTGTGCCGGTATAGAACTCTGATAAAATAAGGGAGTAAAAGAAGGCACAGCGGATGATGGGATGATGAATATATTCATGCTGAGGGGTATCCAAAGTCCGGCACGGTCGAACTTGTTAGCTTTTTTACTTGTTTCGTACTTACAGTATTTTTCAGTTTTAAGAGTCATCTTCTTTTACTAACTTTTGATTTTTGTGTTCTTCAGCATTTTCACCCCAATTTCTGTACTATTTAAGTGATGTAAATGCAAATTTGCCCCCTGAACATTCCGTTAAGCAACAGGGGCAAACTGCTGACATATTTACATTTTATATAACTTTTATATTGAGATCCCCTTTTTTTCTAAAGGTTTACACAATTTATGCCACAAGTCATAAGTTTGTCTTCTAATACCCTTTTTCTGGTATATTAAGGTTATTTTCGTTAAGCCTAAACATTCTGAAGTGGAAAATATTATGCTGTTATTTATCTTTACAAAATAGAACTACTTAAGCGCCTATACTAATTACTTTCATTTTTGCTTTCTCTCTCTCTCTCGCCCTCCTTCTTTCTTTTGCAGATCCACCTGTTTGCAAATCCGAGTCAACAATCATACGAGCCGCCCTTAAGCAGACCATTAATATAACATGCCAAGTGGATGCGAACCCACTTGATAATCTAAATTACAAATGGCATTTCAACAATTCGCTGGAGAGCCTCATCGAGCTGCCCTCCTCCGCCTTGGGTGGGGTAGCAATGGGCCTGACAGCCGACGCACACACTTCTCAAATGGTCAGCAATCTGGGTGGTGGTGGTGGCGGCGGCGCCGGAGTCATCAGTGCTGGCCATCATGGACAAGAGCAAATGTTATTACATGCGGATGCAAGTCACGCTTCCGCCGGATATTATCAGCGTAGCAAAAGGAAACACCTACATGGCCAACTCCAGCATGAGGGCAAACTGGCCCATGGTAGACACGGTCGCATGGCCATGCGTACCATTGTGCATGCACAGCAGCAACAGCAACAGTCCGCCTCCTTGCCACATATGGCAGCCTGGTCAAATATACAATTCGAGGATGACAACGAGCAGGATGAAGATGATGGCAACGGTCATGGTGATGAGGTTCATGATGACTTTGGAGTGGAGGGGCCACAGCAAAAGCTACATCGCCATCGCCAACAGCAGCATTACCGCGATGGAATGCTGCATGGCATTGATGACACTGCACCCTTGGATGAGACCATTAATGGAGTTTATGGTCGCACTAATAGCGAGGATTTACCCTACACCCAAATGGTTTATTCCAATATGATTTATAAAAATCACCTCGATGGCAAACAACATGCGACGGCAGTTGGAGGCGTGGGCGTGGGCGTTGGGGGAGTGGGCAACAAACAGGCCAGCTCTCAATACCAGCCGCAGCATCATCAACAGCAAATGCGTACTCAACCGCTGCATGAGGCCGCACACAGCAATCAGTATCAGCAATTGGCGGAACGCAAACGTTTGGCTGCGTTGCATAAACAGCAACATCATCGCCTGGCTATGGCCACCTCAACGACCACGGCATCGCCGGTGCCATTGAATAATGTCTACAGCTATCACATTGAGTCGTATGAGAGTTTTGGAGCAATTTCGTGTGTGGCCAGCAGTCCTATGGGTCAGTCGCAGCCATGTTGGTATCATGTTCAGCCGGCAGGTGAGTCTTTACTTAAATACACTGAGAGAAATGAAATTGGGGCTTTGGGTTAAAAAAAAAGAGTAAAACGGTTATGAAGGGCATAGTTGTTGATTTTACAATAAAATTTTTTTTCTGATTTAAACAAACATACTATGGTAGATATTTAGAACATTTTCGGTTTATTCAATCAAAATTAGATTGTTTTGTTAAGTTAGGTTAGGTTCCAAAGAGGGTGCAGATATTAATTCGCCCTATGCCACTATGGATATACACCTAAGCCAGTAATCGGCTTGTTGTGCGCTCTAACAAGTGTAAAGAAATCTCTAAAACGAAAATTTTAACTTAGGAATTCCGTGCTACTTACAGAATCCTTTATTGTTTTCAATACCACTCCCCTATGTTGGTTCATGTCGCGTATTGTGTCCTCACCTAAGTGTCGGTATCTGTTAGACACGAAAGCCGGGCAATGTCAAAGGAAATGCTCCAACGTCTCATCATCTTCCCCGCATGCCCCATACATGCTATCAATTGCCGCACCGGTTTTACATAAGTGAGCTCGTAGTCCTATATGTCTCCTTGTGATACCAATAGATATACTCCTCCTCCTTCTAACTTCCTTTCAGTAATAGCCTCAATTTCTCAGGATCTGGATCCCCCATAGGATTTTCGCCGTCCTACCGACCGTTTTGCTTTTCCACAATGTTGCATGCGCTTTCGTCGCCCACTCCCTTAACTCGGACTGCGTCGACCCGAAAGGCTTCGGGCAAACCTCTAGCCTTCCCCGCCAAATCATCTGCCCTTTCATTTCCCCTTACTCCGTTATGGTCCGGCACCCAAACGATGCGGATTTTGCCATCCTCAGTGAAGGCGTTAATCTCCTTCTTACACTGCAAGACTGTTGGTGACCTTACCGTTCTGGTTGTTATTGCCCTTATGGCAATATGACTGTCGGTAAAGATGTTCACATTCGACGTCCTCGCATTAGCACCACACCACCTCACGCATTCCGTGATCGCCCGGATCTCCGTCTGCAGGACCGTGTTATGGTCAGGCAGTCCAATCCAAATAGCAGCCGGTTTTACGTATTGGATTGACCCGATGGAGTTCTCCATCGGCAAGGGCTGCCGCCTCAGTGTGCAGCACACTGCTACAACAGCAACAACAACATGGTCGGGCAGTCTAAAACAGATCTCAGTCTCTGGGTTCTCAATGTAGACCCCCAGGGCCACTCTGTCCTGTAGTTTTAAACCATACGTGTAACATGATCTTCCAGATGGACTGTGCCGATGGCAGCAGTGCCTCGCACTCGACTTCAAGGTTCATCTCAGATATCCGATCGGAGACCTCTTCCCTTCCTTCCAGGTTTCCTATCGTCGCCTTGATTATACCGCAATGGTATAAGCTGCTCCCATCCTCGATCCATTCTCCCATCGCCTTAAGTCTCATAGCCGCAGTGGCTGCCTTACACTTAATGTGTATGTCAATGGGTCGGATATCTAGTGGGCATGATCCTCATCGCTCCGCCTATGCCAAGACAACATGTTCTCTGAACCTGTTGTATGGTCCTTATGTTGGATTTTTTTCTCCATAGCAGTCCACCAAACTACTGAGGCTTAATTTAGTATTGGTCTTACCACGCTTCTGTAGAGCCAGTGGACTATGCTCGAATTCAGGCCCCATTTCGAGTCTACGGCCCGTCCAAATAGTGCCCAACTTCGGTGAGCCTTCTTAGTACGCTCCTGAATGTGAGACTTCCATTTCAGTTTCCTGTCCAAGATCGCACATAAGTATTTGACCATGTCAGATATCGAAATCGTCTCATTGAGGAAACGTGGTGCGTTAAATTGGCCAACCTTCGTCTTCCTTGTGAACAGGCATATTTCAGTCTTCTCTGGGTTAAGATTTTTTTTGTCAAATAAAGAATTTTAAAAAAATATACCTCTGGGTCAAGCCCAGTCATATGCCAAATGTTAGACCCTTTCGACCGTTCCGCATAGCTCGTTTAGATCCTTACCCCTTAGAAGTATTATAGCATCGTCTGGATAGCCGACGGGTTCAAATCCCTCCTCAGTTAGCATCCGTAATAGGTCATTTATGGTGGTCACCCATAGGAGTGGCGATAAAATGCACCCCTGTGGCGTGCCTTGTGTCACTTTCTCCCTTATATTTATGCCATGGGACACACAATTTATCCATATGTTCCTTAGCATATGGTTTATCCAGTCTCTAAGGACCGTGCGCACCTGGTACTGGTATAAGGATTTGATCAGTGTGTCGGTCCACACATTGTTAAAAGCCCCCTCCATGTCAATGCATACCGCCAGGGCGTACGTTATGGCATTGAAGGATTCTTCTATTTTAGCCACAACCCCGTGCAAGACAGTCTTCACCGACCTTCCCTTGACATAGGCATCCTGTTTGTATTTGAGCAGTTCGCTGGATATCCTACTCTTTATCATGGTGTCCACAATACGTTCCATGGTTTTGAGTAGAAAGGACGTGAGGCTTATGGATCTGTAGGCCTTTGGTGTCGCATAACTTGCCTTGCCGGGTTTGGGTATAAACACCATCCTTGCCTCTTGTCAGGCTTTCGGAGTATATGCAAGTCCTAGGTCACGCTGTGAATATATTGGCCAGATGATTCTTTCTGTAGTAACCCCGGATATATTCCATCAGGCTTATAGGCATGTAGGCCTATATAAACACCATCCTTGCCTCTTGTCAGGCTTTCGGAGTATATGCAAGTCCTAGGCACGCTTTTGGCTAGATGAGGCGCCAGATAGTTTCCCTCTTGCCTTGCCGGGTTTGGGTATAAACAGCATCTTTGCCTCTTGTCAGGGTTTCGGAGTATATGAAAGTCCTAGGCACGCTTTTGGCTAGATGAGGCGCCATATAGTCTGCCTCTTTCTGTAGTAACGTCGGAAGTTTTCCATCAGGTCCGGATGACTTAAATGGTTCGAAGCCCCTCAAGGATTCCTTGACCAAATATCCCTTTATTATAAATTTTCGATCAACGTCATTATTCCAAGATTCCGACGTCTCCGTGAGTCCCGTCATATCCTGTGGAAAATGGGTTTTCATCAAAAGCCTCAACACTACTGCTTTCATGTCGTCTACTAAAGTTTCAGTTTGGACATGGGTTTTTGAGGGAAATTTTTTTTATCTTGGCGGTGTCTTAACGCTATCGACCTGTTCGCAGAAAAGCTTCCAGGAGGCATGTTTTGCCGCTCTGGTAATCTTATTGTGTTGCTTGAGCCCAATAAACTTACACTTTTTTACGACGTACTCTGTTAAACGAACCATGTTTGTATTAAAAAATTCTATTTTTCAAAAACGCCAGATCTCAGAGATGGGTGCATCGATTTAAGAGAAATTTTGTATGCCCCCTTATGGTAACCCAATAGCACAAAAATTGGTATAGCCCAACCCCAAAAATCAGCCAAATAGACGCGCTTACTTAGGGGGGTAATATGGCCAACAAATGAAAGGTATTTGAGAGTAGAGCACGAACTTGATGTTACAATTTGACCCCAAGTGTCGGGCAGGCCCGCCTTTTCCACAAAAATTGCCCAAAAAGGACATATTTACCGATTGGGGTAATATGGGTTTTAAATGAAATGTTATTGGAAGTAGAATACGAAACTTGTTTAAAATTTTGGGATCAAGTTCTGTGGGTCCGCCACACCTCAAAAAGCTCCCCCGGATCGGGTCAATATGGGATTAAAACGAAAGTTATTTCAGAGTCGAATACTAAACTTAGATAACAATTTGGGATTTTTTCCCAGGTGGTTCACCCTATCCCAAAATTATGCCCCAAATGGACGGAGGTCACCGTAGCGTAGAGATTAGCATGTCCGCCTATGATGCTGAACGCCTGGGTTCGAATCCTGGCGTGACCATCAGAAAAAATTTTTCAGCGGTGGTTTTCCCCTCCTTATGCTGGCAACATTTATGAGGTACTATGCCATGTAAAACTTCTCTCCAAAGAGGTGTCGCACTGCGGCACGGCGTTCGTACTCGGCTATAAAAAGGAGGCCCCGTTATCATTGAGCTTAAACTTGAATCGGACTGCACTCATTGATATGTGAGAAGTTTCCCCCTGTTCCTTAGTGGAATGTTCATGGGCAAAATTTGCAATTTGGACTTGCAAATCAAACAGGACAATATGGGAGTCTAATGGAAGGTATTTGAGAATCAAATGCAAATATAAACAATTTTCAAATTTGGAACATGTCTAAAGGGGGCCTCCAAGACTTAAGGATGAAACGAAGCACACCAGGATAGGTAGTAACATAATAAGTATAGGAAAATCTTATAGTTGCATCAAAAATACTAGATTTTATTAAAGGTCAATATTTTCAATAGGTTTGGGTTCATTGGGACTTAGAATATTTTGATGTGAGTTTTTTCCAAGTGTAGTTGATATATTTCTCTCTGTATGTATATGCTGTGTGCATATGTGGTCAAAATGTTGATTGGATGGATGTATAAAATTGTATACCGTAAATCCCTGCTGGGACAGTTTATGATGTCGGTTACTTAATATAAATAAAATGACGACAAAGGTTTACTCAATGTTCATGTCCATCAAGGACACTGGATTAATACCAAAGTATTGATTTTCTTGTTTACCTTTTCGCACAACTTAATTGATGGACACAAGCAATGCAGCATTTATGAAAGTTTTAACCAAGACTTGATTTCAATTAAAATCGTTGGGTGTATTTGGGAAAAGTTGAACGAAATAAAGCTTAAATCATGACAAATTATTTGCAAAAATATGTAAGAGTTTGTGAAATGACATAAAATTGAAATTTAATAAATTCAAAATACCATGGCATTAAAATTTATAGAAAGAGATTTTTTTTTTAAATTTTTTAAGCAGAAATTCTTAACAAATGTTCAAGCGATAATTCTTTAAAATCTTCAAATTTAACACGTTATTTATTAATTGCCTACATTTCACTGATATATTACACATCATTAATTAAATTGCATGTAACCACAACTCTATGATTGATGGTACTATTTATAACTTATGAATATGTTGAAAGGAATTTATTGTGGGCTTTCAATGATTTTCCAGTAACGTGCTGATTAATTACTAAATTCATGGAATTAATTTGATTGTTGACATTAAGCTCTGTTAAAATACTTTTCACTATTCAATAGAAATTGCAATTTTTCATTGAAACAGCTGTACAAAATTCTTGTTTAATTTGGATGTAATTATTGCAGCTTATGAGTGATTTAAATTCACTGATCACTGGTGCGGATAACTAATATTAATGAAGTAACATCAACATTGCGTATTAAATATAATTTTACCATCAGTTGGGAAAGAGGTAAGGCGCTGGTAGCTGAGTTGGTAGTGTGTCAGGATTGCCAGTGTGGGATAGTGGGTGGGATATTTACCAGAGGCCTTTGTCTGCCGTCTAATTGAGTCCGAAAAGGACTGTCACTCTTAGCTAACCTAATCTAACCATCCTCCAACATAATTTTAACACTTTTGCAAGCGTTTAAACCAATTTTCGAAGCACTTTTTCCACTCCGATTGAGTCACCTGTCCTCAATCCTGTCTCCTTGGATGAAGAGAATTTTAATATTGATTGCCCAAAAAGTTTTTTTTTTTTTTTTTTTTTTTATTTATTTTCATTACAACTGAGTTACACTCATCTAGTAATTTTAAGATAGCGTATAGATAAATAATACAAACTAGAGAATTTAGCCTAGTTCGAATTCATTTTGTGGAAATAGTTCAGTAACTACATCCTAGTTCTTGGGATTTAGGGCCTCTTAAGGGACTAGATCCATTGGTATAGTTCTTTGAAGTCTTCTGGTGGCTGGATAGTTTCGAACAATATTATTTAAGTCAGAGTTAACGTGACTATGTAACTTGTTCGCATGTTTCAGGGCGTGAATGGATATTTCCTCTGATATTGACCTCACTCCCAAGTCTCTGTGCAGATCGCCCAAAAAGTAATTGCAGATTTTTCATATAGTCGGCGTTGACAAATTTTTTCACAGCTTGTGACTCTGTAATTGCATTCTTTCTTCTGTCAGTTATCAGCTGTTACTTTTAGCTTGCTTTAGAAAAAAAGAGTAAAAAAAGTATATTTGATTAAAGTTCATTTTAAGTTTTATTAAAAATGTATTAACTTTCTTTTAAAAAATCCGCAATTACTTTTTGAGCAACCCAATAGAAAGCGCAAAATACCTGGGTGTTTTGCTGGACTGGTAATTGAACTTCAAATCCAACATTTTGGAAAGGGCAAGAAAGGCCACTCTTGACCTATACACGTGCAAGAGAGACATTGGTAAAAATTGGGGATTTAGACCGCGTGTCATGCATTGGGTATATACTGCAGTTTTCAGACCTATAATGCATCCAAAGGTGTGAAGATCAGCTAGAAGCATTGCAAGTGCTACCAATGCATACAGAAATAGTCACAGTTTGGTGCGGTTTATGGGCTGGTGGCATCATTGGACCGTACTTCTTCAAAGATAATACGAATCGTAAGGTAACTGTGTATGGTGAGCTCTACCGTGAGACGATATCCAACTTTTTTTTGTCCAAAATGCAAGAGTTTGACTTAGTTTGACAAGGAGTTTGAACAAGACGGTATCACATGCCACACAGCACGCGTAAAAATGGTCTTATTGAGGGGCGAGTTTGGTGAACGTTTTTTTTCACGTTCGGGACCAATCAATTGGCCGGTTAGATCGAGCGATTTTACTCCTGCAGACCATTTTTTGTGGGGCTATGTTAAAGCTCATGTCTATACAGATAAGCCCGTTTCAATTGACGCATTGGAAGACAACACTGAAGCATTTTTTCGGCCGAAACTTCGGAAATAGTATTCCAAAGATGAACTAAGTGGATGGACCATTTGAGTCGCAGTCACGGTTAACATTTGCATGAAATAATCTTCAAACATTAAATTATATGGACCGTACTATCGAAATGAAGATTTCATGCATTTTTTTGAATTTGTATGTTCTTTTGTGAAAAATTTCTCTATAGCTCTTAAAAAATCACCCTTTTGGTTTGAGCCGATGTGTGAAAGCTCTCATTGTCATGGCTAACAATGGTTTGTCTTCTCTTTCGAATTTCTCTCAAGACTTCAGACAATCAAATTGTAATGTACCACTCAGAATTTACCATCCTACGCTGCACAGTGGGATAACATCGAAAATAACTAGTAAAAATTATGCTGTTTGGGCTGCCAAATGTTCATTTTAAGTCCGATTTGGTGCTACAAAGTCCCTATAAAAAAATACGCTTGAGGTATACAATATCCCCACTGGTTTCGGGAATACAAGAGTTTTAATTTTTATTTGTTGGAATTTTTGGCCGAGATAGATTTATGCATGCTTTAGATTTGTACTAAATGATTTAGATTTGTGTCCACATCCGATTATTCAGTTAAAAGTTGAACAGTCTAGAAGTCAAAAAAAGTGAATTTTTTTTTAATGTTTTACCTCAAAATTTTTCTTTTGTTGCTTGTGAAGACTTCTTGAGCTCTTGGAGGCCGTCGTCACGCAGAGGTTAGCATGTCCGCCTATGACGCTGAACATCTTGGTTCGAATCCTGGCAAGACCATCAGAAAACATTTTCAGCGGTGGTTTTCTCCTCCTAATGCTGGCAACATATGTGAGGTACTATGCCATGTAAAACTTTTCTCCAAAGAGGTGTCGCACTGCGGCAAGCCGTTCGGATTCGAGGCCCTTGAACCAGCGGCATTTATTGATATGTGAGAAGTTTGCCCCTGTGGAATGTTCATGGGCAAAATTTTTGCTTCTGGAAACCGCAGTTTTTGCCCGATTTTTCTAAAAAAAATTTTGCAGATGGTTTTCTGTTATGATTTCCCATAACCGAGCCAAGTAGGGTGCAAACCGGTGTATAACCTGATATAACTCCTATATAAACCAATTTCCCAATTTGGCTTCTTGAGCTTTTTAAGGAAGCCGCTATTTAAATGTTGCATGTATTGTTTTGTTACGACTTTCAACAACTGTTCCAAGTACGGTCCAAACAGGTCCATAACCTGGTATAGCTCCCATATAAACCGTTCTGCCGATTTGACTTCTTGAGTCCTTACAAGCCGCATTTTTTGTCTGATTTTACTAAAATATTGAAGATAGTGTTCTGTTATGACTTCCAACAACTGTGTAAGGTACGGTCCAAATAGTTCCATAACCTGATATAGCTCCCATATAAACTGATATTCCGATTTCATTTCTTGAGTATCTAGAAAACGCCATTGTTGTCCGATTTGGTTAAAATTTTGCGCTTAGTGTTCTGTTATGAATTTCAACAACTGTGTTAATGACGGTCCAAATAGGCCCATAACCTGATATAGCTCCCATATAAACCGATTTGACGTTTAGACTCCTTACAAGCCGCATTATTTATCCGATTTTACTTAAATTTTGCAGATAGTGTTTCGTCATGACTTCGAACAACTGTGTAAGGTACGGTCCAAATAGGCCCATAACCTGATATAGCTTCCATATAAACCGATCTCCCGATTTCACTTCTTGAGTATTTAGAAAACGCCATTGTTGTCCGATTTGGTTAAAATTTTGCGCATAGTGTTCACCGTTGTTTTTGTCCGATTTGGCTAAAATTTTGCATGGAATGTTCTTTGAGGGCTTCTATGTTCCATGCCAAGTGCGGTTCAAAATGGTTATTAACCTGATATAGCTCCCATATAGACTGATCTCCCGATTTGGTATCTTAAGTCCCTGAAAGCCGCGATTGTTACCCGATTTGGGTAAAATTTCGCACTGTGTGTATTGATATGACATCCAACATCGATGTAAGTATTTTCAAAATAGTTTTATAAGCTGATGTACATTCAATACCCCGATTAGTCTTCTATGACACCTAGAAGCTTAAATTTTTGTTCATTTGGGAGAATTCTGAATGGAGGCCACCGTAGCGCAGAAGTTAGCATGTCCGCTTATGACGCTGAACACTTGGGTTCGAATCCTGGCGAGACCTTCAGAAAAAAAAAAACAAATTTTTTAGCGGTGGTTTTCCCTCCTATTGCTGGCAATATTTGTGAGGTATTATGCCATGCAAAACTTCTCTCCAAAGAGGTACGCCGTTCAGACTCGGCTATAACAAGGAGGCCCCATATCATTGAGCTTAAACTTGAATCGGAGTGCATTCATTGATATGTGAACCGTGTTCCTCAGTGGAATGTTCATGGGCAAAATTTGCATTGACAGAATTCTGCTATTTTCTTAACTATTGGGTTGCCCAAAAAGTAATTGCGGATTTTTCATATAGTCGGCATTGACAAATTTTTTCACAGCTTGTGACTCTGTAATTGCATTCTTTCTTTTGTCAGTTATCAGCTGTTAATTTTCGCTTGCTTTAGAAAAAAAGTGTAAAAAAAAGTATATTTGATTAAAGCTCATTCTAAGTTTTTGTTAAAAACGCATTTACTTTCTTTTGAAAAATCCGCAATTACTTTTTGGGCAACCCAATATATCTCCATAATTTCGTTTGCTTGTCTTTAATTTTCGTTTGAAAAAAAAAATTATTTAAACATATTTTAAACAAAAATAAAATTGCAAAAAATCCATTAACATTTGACAGTTCTTTTAAAGTTGTGGTCTAGTTAGACTACGTCCGCTTTACAGCGTACAACAAAATGTTAGCCCATCTTAGGGTTAAAGACAAATTACGTGCATATTATAACTGCTGTTAATTACAAGTTATGGAGTGCGTATGCGTGTTACATATGTTACCAGATCTTAAACGTGTTAGGAAATTTTTAAATTAAAAGTCATTGCAACTTACAATTACTTAATGGAATAATAGTTTATTTATTAGCTTCGACAGACCAAATGGGCGTTAGACATATGTATGATTCGATTGTTTGATAAAAAATTATTTTTCAAACACATGCGTCATAAGTCTACAGAAATATCAATCCAACATCAACAAAGTATTAATTATAAGACAGAAATAAGATTTTTAGTTGACCTCTGTCATTTGACTAGCTTTACTATTCGTTTCAATGTTAGAATCATTGCAAGTAAGCCAATGATATTTAGGTTTATCATCATGTAAATACAATGTTGTTCTAAAAAACAAATCCTCTGACTTTTAGTCATTGGACATGTACTTGTCTATGGGCAGAAATTAAAAATTTAATGCATTATATGTAGTAAGAATAATAAATGCATATGAGTGATTTAAGTTTTCATAAACTCTAAGGCGTATGAGTAACATTAATTGATTGCCTACTTTTTCACAACATACATATTTCTTTGAGTTAAGTTGCAATTAGTAGCTAAGTAGATAATTTATAAATTTTAAAAATATTATTTCAAAATATTTTCTCCCCTTCCATTGTTACAACAAAATTCGTTTCTAATCTTACTAATCTCTTAAGTTTGCAATATAACAGTTTGTAATGCATGTTACATAAAATAATATCCTCTTCCATTTCATGTTTCATCATGTATCCAAGCACTCTATCCAAAGCTTCATGTTAAATTCATTTTCCATTCAACTCTATCCTTTTCAATTTTCACCACTTATGGCCATGAGTAACTATTTTGCTCTTACGAAAGTTCTCCTTTTTTTTGTATTATTATATCTAAACTTTGTATAGGGGCACTCTTATGGCTTAAAGCATACTGTTGACCCTAAAAAGAGGAAGGTACCATGCCATTCACTTGTTCAGGTTAATGCTTATCTTGGCCAAATAGACGGAGTATGTAATCAAGCAAATTGTATGACAAGTTTACGAGTGTATACATGTATGGGTGAAAGCTTGTTAAGGGAAAAGGGTGATTAAAAAGGCTTCAATAAAACTTTGAAACATAAACAAGTAAACAGGCATTGGATACCCACCACCTGGGGTATATATGTAAACCCCCTTTCGTCACAATCCCGTGAAAATGGGATAACTTATGCATCCAAATTCGGCACGGACATTGAGTGGTCTAATAAATATAAGTCACTGTTGAATTTTGTATTTCAAATACAATTCAACTAAATCGTGTAATATATTGTATAAAGCTTTTATGAGCTTCAGACCCTTAACCGACATATCGGTCTATATGACAGCTATATCTAAATACAGTCCGATCTGAATAATATTTGAGTCGGATGTTGGGAGTCCTAAAACTACTCACTGTTTCAAATTTCAGCGAAATCGGTTAAAAAATAAAGCTTTTATGGGCTTCAGACCCTTAACCGACATATCGGTCTATACGACAGCTATATCTAAATACAGTCCGATCTGAATAATATTTGAGTCGGATGTTGGGAGGCCTAAAACTACTCACTGTTTCAAATTTCAGGGAAATCGGTTAAAAAATAAAGCTTTTATGGGCTTCAGACGCTTTATCGGCAGATCGGTCTATATGACAGCTATATCTAAATACAGTCCGATTTGATCCATATTTAGGTCAGATATCGGGAGACCTAAAAAAAACCCACTGTTTTGAATTTCAGCGAAATCGGGTAATAAACAGTGCTCTTATGGGCTTCAGACCCTTTATCGGCTGATCGGTCTATATGGCAGCTATATCTAAATATACTCCGATCTGAACCATATATGAGTCGGATGTTGGGAAGCGTAAAACTACTCACTGTTTTAAATTTCAGTAAAATCGGGTAAAAAATAAAGCTTTTATGAGCTTCAGATCCTTTATTGGGAGATCGGTCTGTATGGCAGCTATATCTAAATATAGTCAGATCCGACCCATATTTGGGACAGATGTTGGAAGAACTAAAACTACACACTGTTTCAAATTTCAGCGAAATCGGGTAATAAACAAAGCTTTTATGGCCTTTCGACCCTTTATCGGCAGATCGGTCTATATGGCAGCTATATCTAAATATTGTCAGATCCGACCCATATTTGGCACGGATATGGGGAGACCTTAAACTACTCTATGTTTCAAATTTGAGCGAAATCGGTTAAAAAATAAAGCTTTTATGGGCTTCAGACCCTTTATCGGCAGATCGGTCAATATGGCAGCTATATCTAAATGCAGTTCGATTTGATCCATATTTGGGTCAGATATCGGGAGACCTAAAAAAAACCCACTGTTTTAAATTTCAGCGAAATCGGGTAATAAACAGTGCTCTTATGGGCTTCCGACCCTTTATCGGCAGATCGGTCTATATGACAGCTATATCTACATATAGTCCGATCTGAACCATATTGGAGTCTTATATTGATAGACGTAAATCTACTCCCAGTTTCAAATTTCAGCGAAATCAATTAAAAATTAAAGCTTTTATGGGCCTCAGACCCTTTATCGGCAGTTCGGTCTATATGGCAGCTATATCTAAATTTGGTCCGATTCTGCCCGTTCAAGAATTTAACCAGCGTGCGTCAAAAAGGCGTGTCTGTGCCAAATTTCAGCTCAATATCTCAATTTTTTGAAGACTGTAGAGTGATTACAACAGACGGACGGGCAAACACACGGACATCGTTAAATTGTCTTGAAAATTTACGACGATCCGAAATTTATATACTTTGTAGGTTCGGAAATTGATATTTTGAGGTGTTGCAAACGGAATGACTAAATGAATATACGCCCTATCCTGCGGTGTTAGGTATTAATGTGCCTTTTATGGGACCAAGACTTTAATTCGAGAGATTTGTTTATATGGCAGCTATATCAAAATCTGAACCGATCTGTGTCAAATTGAAGAGGGCTGACGAAGGGCCTAACGCAACTCACTGTCCTTTTTTTTCAAAAGATCGGTGTATATGGTAGCTATATCCAAATCTGGACCGATCTGTACCATATTGCAGAAAGATGTCGAGGAGCCTATCGTAAATCACTGTCCCAAATTTTGGTGTCATCGGACAATACATGCGCCTTTTATGGGCCCAAAACCTTAAATCGAGAGATCGGTGTATATGGCAGCTATATACAAATCTGGACCGATTTGGGCCAAATTGATGAAGGATGCCGAAGGGCCTTATAAAGGGTGATTTTTTTGAGGTTAGGATTTTCATGCATTAGTATTTGACAGATCACGTGGGATTTCAGACATGGTGTCAAAGAGAAAGATGCTCAGTATGCTTTGACATTTCATCATGAATAGACTTACTAACGAGCAACGCTTGCAAATCATTGAATTTTATTACCAAAATCAGTGTTCAGTTCGAAATGCGTTCAAATTTTGACAAATTTTGTTCAGCGATGAGGCTCATTTCTGGTTGAATGGCTACGTAAATAAGCAAAATTGCCGCATTTGGAGTGAAGAGCAACCAGAAGCCGTTCAAGAACTGCCCATGCATCCCGAAAAATGCACTGTTTGGTGTGGTTTGTACGCTGGTGGAATCATTGGACCGTATTTTTTCAAAGATGCTGTTGGACGCAACGTTACGGTGAATGAACACATTTCGAACCGACCACTGATTTTGGTAATAAAATTCAATGATTTTCAAGCGTTGCTCGTTAGTAAGTCTATTCATGATGAAATGTCAAAGCATACTGAGCATCTTTCTCTTTGACACCATGTCTGAAATCCCACGTGATCTGTCAAATACTAATGCATGAAAATCCTAACCTCAAAAAAATCACCCTTTACAACTCGCTGTCCCAAATTTCAGCCATATCGGATAATAAATGTGGCTTTTATGGACCTAAGACCCTAAATCGGCGGATCGGTCTATATGGGGTCTATATCAAGATATAGTCCGATATAGCCCATCTCCGAACTTAGCCTTCTTATGGAAAAAAAGAACCTGTGCAAAGTTTCAGCTCAATATCTATATTTTTAAAGACTGTAACGTTATTTCAACAGACAAACAGACAGACGGACGGACATGGCTAGATTGTCTTAGATTTTATCGCTGATCCAGAATATATGTACTTTATAGGGTCGAAAATGGATATCTCGATGTGTTGCAAATGACAAAATGAATATACCCCCATCCTTTGGTGGAGGGTATAAAACATCGGTTCCGATTTAGATATACCTCTCATATATATGTTCGTCCGATTTGCAGTAATAATGCAATAATATGGTCCTTAGTTAACTGATTTTTTCGAAATTTGGCAGAAAGGTTTTTCTCCCGACTCTGGATATTACTGGTGAATTTCATGGAAATCGATTCAGATTGAGAGATAGCTATCATATATATATTTCGCCCGATTTTAACTTCTAGAGTTACAGGAATCGCATTTTATGACCAATCTTGCCAAAATTTTGCACAATACTTTATTTGATAACTTCCACAATTTTGGTGAAATTTGGTTGAAATCTGTTCAGATGTAGATATAGCTCCCATTTATATGTTCGTCCGATTTTGAGAAATATTGCAATAAAGTGCTGATATATAAATCGATGCTCTTGAAATTTCGCAGGAGGGATTTTCTTACAACTCTCGACAATACTGGTGAGTTTCATGCAGATCGGTTCAGATTTAGATATAGCTGTCATATAAATATATATATATCGTCCGTTTTCACTCCAAGAGCTACTGCAATTTATTGACCAATCTTACCAAAACTTTGTACAATGCTTTCCTCGACAACTACCACAATATCTGAGAAGTTTGCTGGAAATCGGTTTAGATTTAGATGTAGATCCCATATATGGGTTGCCCAAAAAGTAATTGCGGATTTTTTAAAAGAAAGTAAATGCATTTTTAATAAAACTGAGAATGAACTTTAATCAAATATACTTTTTAACACTTTTTTTCTAAAGCAAGCTAAAAGTAACAACTGATAACTGACAGAAGAAAGAATGCAATTACAGAGTCACAAGCTGTGAAAAAATTTGTCAACGCCGACTATATGAAAAATCCGCAATTTTTTTTTTTTGGGCAACCCAATACATATATGTTCGTCCGATTTTGAGAAATTTGGCATAAAGTGTTCAACCGTATTTATTACAGATTGAACATATTTGGTCGAAACTTGATACGGATTGTTTAAAAACCCATCTGAAAACATCCGCCGAGCTTCATCTAAATTGGTTCAGAATTGGATATATCCCACATTGTATTTATAAGGTAGATGTAGAGTACTATACAGTTGGCATCGCCCGACTTTTGCCTTTCCTTACTGGTTTAAAATGAATTTTTGCAGCAGAATCAATGTTGGTGGTTTATAAAGATTCGGTAAAACGATAAAACTTAATCATACCTTTCCAATGCTTCCGCCTCAAGCTCACCCACACTGTGAATGTGTTCCCATACACATTGCAAATTCACTAGAAGTCCATAGAAAACGCCAACTACAAGAATAATTTGTATGTTCTTGTGTGTGTGTGCCTAACTTGTTCGAAGTGCTGCTTGCCCTCTAATGCAATCTCTTGCTCTTACTCTCCAATGCCTTTTAACTCTCAATCAGAATAATGAACCATGTGAGTGCACACACACATGCTCAAACTTGTAAGTGCATGTACTTAATATTCTGTTGAATATAAAGGCTTAGAGTGTTATATTCTCAGAATTGAATTGCACATTCATATGTACTGGAGGACACACAGACGCGTACAAGCAGTTAATGCATAAATAAATTTATTGAAAAAAATTCTATATTATGTTTATAAAGGGTGATTTTTTTAGCTATTATCTTTGTGGCATCACTGGTTTAAACAGCTCACGCATGTTTCGTGATTTGTTTCACAGTCAAACATCTTAAGTTTGGTTTATAATTTAATCATAAATCGTCTTACAAACGAACAACGCTTGCTTTAATTTTATTATCAAATTGCGTGCTCTTCTTAGAAAGTTCATCGCGTGATCTTGTGTTCAGCGGCGAAGCTCATTTCTGGCTCAATGGGTACGTAAATAAACAGAATTGTCGAATTTGTAAGAAGATCAGCCAGAAGCACTGCAAAAGCTACCAATGCACCCAGAAAAGTCACAGTTTGGTGCGGTTTAAAGGCAGGTGGCATCATGGGACCGTACTTCTTCAAAGATGGTGCGAATCGTAACGTAACTGTGAATGGTGAGCGCTACCGTGAGATAGTATCCAACTTTTTTTTGCCCAAAATGCAATAGCTTTACTTGCACGACATGTGGTTTCAACAAGACGGTGCCAAATGTCACACAGCACGCATAACAATGGACTCATTGAGAGGCGAGCTAGGTCAACATTTTATTTCACGTTCGGGGCCCGTTCAATTGGCCGTCTAGATTGTGCGATTTAACGCCTTTAGACTATTTTTGTGCGGCTATGTTAAAGCTCATCTTTATACAGACAAGCCCGATTCAATTGACGCATTGGAAGACATCATAGAAACAATTATTCGTGAGATACCAGCCGAAATGTTGGAAAGATTGTGCCAAAATTGGACTAAGCGAATGGACCATTTGAGGCGCAAGGATTATAGATAATAACTCCCCTTGTCATCAGTATTTGTGCAAGAGCCGGTGCCGCCCGGCCTCTCACTCGATTCCGCTGATTGTCTGCGACTGCGGTTGCAACTACTCCGTAAGGAGCATTCCACTATCCACAATCTGTGGACGCACCCGATAGCTCGCAGCTAAGCTTCTCGTGACAGCAATGAACCCCACACAATTTGGACCTCAATGATCAAGACAGTGTGGTGCTCACAGTAATCCCGTGCCGGGCAGGGGATTATAGAGCGGACGAGCTTGCGAGAATAGGAACTACCTTACACATTCCAGGGGAACTGGAATCTGTACATATGCCTTTAGCAAAATTTAAGCTTAGTCTTAAGGATCGAAGGGCGTCCAATCACGTAGGGATGGTTGTGAGCATTCCAAAATTATGTGGCCTAAGCTAGACTTGAAAATGTCTACCGCTTTGCTGTCACTGGCTAGAACAGATATCTCAGCCATTGTGTCTGTCATGACAGGAAAAAAGACTGACAGACTGAAGATTACCAGTAACGACTTTTGCCGAAGCTGTGAGAGCGTCGAAGAAGAAGAGACTATGGAACATTTGCTATTAGTGTGTCCAGCCATGGCAGTTATAAGGAATTCCACTTTTGGTTCTCATTTCTTTGAGAACCTGTCTGATTTAGCGGATGTGAACATTCACTAGTTGTTCGGCTTTTTAAAGCGGTTTAGGTGATTCCACGGTAGGAACTGGTCCTGTGTTATCACTATGGACGAAAACGTTTAAGTGAGTCGGATGGCAGGCTGTCTCTTAAACCTAACCAAACCTAGCCTTGTCCGTCCGTCCAACTGTCTGTCGAAATTACGATAGCAGTTGAACGCGTAAGGCTAGTCGCTTGAAATTTTGACTTCTAGAGCCCCTACAAACTCCAATTGTTTTCCGATTGGGCTGATATTTCACACTTGGTGTTCAGTTACGACTTCCACTTGTGCAAATTATGGTTTTAATCGGTCTATAATTGTCCATATTAGTCGATTGACCGATTTGACTGCTTGAGTCCCTGGAAGTCAAAATTTTTTCCGATTTGCCCAAAATTTTGGATATGGTATTCTATAACGATTTCCAACAACCGTGTCAAGTGCCGTTTAAATCGGTGTATACCTGACATAGTATCCATGTAAACCAATCTCCCGAATTCGCGGCTAGCACCATAGAATGCCTCAGTTTTTGCCCATTTGTCTAAAATTTTTCATGTAGTGCTTTGTTATGATTTCCAAGATCCATGGTTAGTTCAGTCCAAATCAGTTTCTAATTTGGTATAGCTCTCATATATACTAGTCTGCCGATTAGCCTTCTTCGGCTACTAGAAGTTTTAATTTTTGTCTGGTTTGGCAGAAATTTGGTGGGTTCCTCACATTCGGCGCAACCGAACATAGCACATAGTTTTTTTTATTTTTTATAAACCCATCACCCTATTTGGATTCTTGATCTCCCAGATTATCTTGTGTATACCCGATTTCGATGAAATTGTGTCTGCAAAGCATGTTGCGAATCAGCCCATAATCTGATATAGCTCCTATTTAAACCGTTCACCCGACTTGCCTTCTAGAGCATGAAGTTCTTTTTAGATTTTGCTGAAATTTTGCAAAATGACTTTTATTATAACCTCTTATATCTCTTTCCACAAGGGTCTGGAGCAAATTGAAAACAATTTTGTATTTTCTATTAGGCCTTGAAATGAAAGGCCTTAGAATTGACCTACTCGGTATACAAGCACATATTTTCCTATGTATATACCACAAGTTTGCTAAGAGTCTTACAAGCATGCAATGGCCTCTTCACACATGACCATACAGTGAGTTCATGGAATAACATCTGCAAGCAAAAGTTCCTTTCAAATTTCCAAACCAGAGGCGGCAACCTATTGTGTACTTGCTATTCTTGGTTTACACTGGCACTTGAAGTGTACGTACAAGTGTGTGTACTTAAAACATTGAATAGTTCCACACAAACCTCTTACTTAAACACCTCAAGGCAATTGTATAATTGGTTTTAGGTTATATTTACAATCTCAAGAACTGCTGAAACCTATTTAGATTGTTCAAGGTTAGTTTAAGTTGGATGTATCAATAAGGATGCAATAACATAATAAAAATTTAATTACAGTATTTTTAGTTTTCATATTTATTAATTAATTTTGGTTTTCTCTTTTTTCAGATCTCCCTGAGCCTGTTAAGAATTGCTCGGCCTATAACTTCACTGCCAATTCCATGCAAATCCAATGCATTGCTGGCTATGATGGTGGCATACCTCAACATTTCCATGTCCAAGTTTATGATGAATTAAATCGCCAAATTTTATATAATGCCTCATTCCGAAATGCTGAATTTACAGTAAAACGTCTACCCAGTGATTCTGTGTTTGTCTTACGCATTACCGCTGTAAATGCTCAGGGTCCCAGTAAGGTGGCATATCGATTGAGGGGTAGAACTCTGTCGGCACCTTTATTAAGAACAGGTGAGTATTAAAGACATTTGGATAAAAAAAAATGTTATGACGAAGATTGCGACTCTTCATTCCGTCGATTTTTTATGTTAAGAGCCTTTTTTTAAATAAAAAAAACTCCATATTAATATCAGCCTCAGGGTATGCAATGAATTTGAGCCATTATTAGTTTTCTATTTATCAATAAGCCTTCCCCAAAAATTGTTTGTATGAACAATATTTTTAATTTTTTTATTATTTCCAATTTGCCAATCCCAGCGAAAACCGTCATTACTGAATAAACTGGTTGGTGAGCGAACGCAGAATATAGCAACTACCTTTTTTTAAAGGAGGCCTTAATTACTCTTTGAGTTACATTTTTTGAGTTTGTATTAAAGACATTTGGATAAAAACAATGTTATGAAGAAGATTGCAATTCTTCATTTCCTCGATTTTCAATGTTAAAAGCCCTTTCTCAAAAAAAAAAGAACTTACCGCCATATTTATATCAGCCTCAGGGTATGCAATAAAATTGAACCATTATTAGTTTTCTATTTATCAATAAGCCTTCCCCAAAAATTGTTTGTATGATCAATATTTTTAATTATTTTATTATTTCCAATTTGCCAATCCCAGCAAAAACCGTCATTACTAAATAAACTGGTTGGTGAGCGAACGCAAAATATAGCAACTACCTTTTTTTAAGGAGGGCCTTCATTAATCTTTGAATGACATTCACCCTAGGAAGTAAGTACTTCTTCGCAGGTTTACCGGTAGCTCATATATAAGCGTAGACAAAGTATTGCTCTCTCTTTTAATGTTCGATTGTATTACAACAGAAGAAATTGAATGAGTATGAATAAATCATTATTTTTAAGTCGCAAGTAATGTTTATAGTAATGCTATGTCTATGAATGGTCATGCTACAGATAATGACATGTGTTTACTAGTTTTTTGCTGGGATGCCTTGTTCTTGTCAACCATTGCAAAATTTCATTGCAAATCAAATATTGGCTCGAGGAAAATTGTATTAAATATTGCGGAAGCAGATAGAGAGCGGCAAACCCCCTTTTAATTAATTTCAACGTTTGTCTATCAATGCATTGACTTGTATAACTTCATTTCTTTTCATGCTCCAACTCATCTACCTTTCAATCGACATCGACTTTATCAAAATGGAACGAAATCTTCAACATCGTCAATAGCCTCCTCTACGGCAGTTCTGGTACAACTAACTCCCCTGCTGGGGGCTTTGGTCGGAGTCATAGCAACACTGATATTGGTGGCCATTTGTATTGTGATTTTCATGAAGTTTCGCACAAAACACAATCGTCGCGGTCCCAGCGGCGATACAACTACAACGGAAGCCGACAAAGGCAGTGCTGAGCCACTGTCACGCAATATGGGCAGTCATTCCAGTTTGGAGGATAAAAATCCCGATGTAATACCACAGGAAACCAATAGCGAAGATGAATTCCATTTGGAGGAGAAGGCCTTTGATCGCCTGAATATGGAATCACAGCGCATTATTTATACGCCAACCTCGCGAATGAATGCTGCCTCACCGCCACCGCCCTCCCTCTCACCCACTTTTGGCAAACAGGTATGTAGTAGTTTTTGGCTAGTTTTGCAATTTTGTGTGGTCTGTTGTCCTGCAGTTGTTGGGATTTTAGCTATGAAATTTACATTTGACTGACTTCAAAACGAAGCAGAGAAATAGTTTTCTTTTTGGGTGGTAGGGTCTGGCCATTGTGGAGTGTTTGCTGTTAGTCTGGCCCCCAGGGCAAACATGACAAATCGATTGGTGGGGGCAGTGTGAAAATTCCAACCCAATTGAACACCAAAAGGGCTAGAATATTCTTTTCTTTTCATTTTAGAGTATGGTGTGTATCTTCTTCCGGCTATGCCTTTGTTCAAAATTTGCATTTGTAAACAGAGCATGGCAAATTTTTCCACTGCATTTTTTGATTTGATTGCTGCAGGTATTCGTTTTTATCAAAGCAATGAAAGTGGAATGGCAGTCCATAGGCGGCATACCGGAATTTTGTTCCTAAATGTCTTTAACAAAAAAAAAGGGAAAATGGTTGATATTAAAGTGTTCTTTTGAACTTAAAAATATGGAATCATTTTTAATTTTTATTTGCCCAAAAGTATGCTTTATAAATCGGAAAATAAAAACACCATTTTCTTATAAATTTTCCCCATTAAGGCTTCTAAGGGCTCAAGAAATCAAATTCCGGGATCAGTTTATATGGAGGCTATATCTGTTTATAGGCCTATCCCGATCATAATTGACAAGTCTTTGTTCCAAATTTCAGCCGAATCGGATGAAAATTGAGGCTTCTAAGGGTTGATATCCCAGAATGTCGAGATGATCCAGAATGTATATACTTTACGGGGTCGCAGGTCAATATTTCAGGGTGTTAAAAACTGAATGACTAGAGAAGTATACCCCCATCCTATGGTAGCTGGTATAAAAAATAACTCAAAATTTTTTCGTTCCATGTCGCCTGGGTTCTTTACGCACTCACATATAAACGACTGTCATTTTGAAATTTTTTCATCTTCTTGGACTTTTTAGAACAAATTGTATTGAGTCTATACATTTCCTATGTCTTTGCTTTTTTGAGTGTTTTATTTCACATTGAGTGATTTTTTTTTATTTTTGGTATATTTTTAAATATTCTTTACTTTATCCCCCTAAAAGTATGCACCATAAATTAAATTTTCAAAGTTTTTCTTTATTATTTCTCATTAGTCAGAGAACAGTTTTGTTCCCATTTTTGTCTCTTCAATCTTTTTTTAGTTGCGCTTTTTTGTAAACGAAATTCATACTTTCACTAGATATACTTTTTGTAGCATACCTTTGGGGATATAAATGGTTAACACCAACTATGATTTGCTTAAAAACAGTCTGGAAAGTTATGACAATGACACTTGAGATTTAGTCGGCAAAACTTGATAAGACTGTAGACAAATCAAAGAAAAGTTTTCTTTTCTTTAGTTTCTGTAGACGATAAGAGGAAAATATCTATTTTTAAATGAGAAGTTAATACTCAAATTGGATATTCTTTAATCAATATTGTTAAAAAGAATTTGACATTTAGTTAAGTATATATTTCATGATTGTTGCTGTTTTTTTTGGAAACTTGTTGCATAACTTAAGGAGTTTGAGATGAAATTGGGGCACCAACTTTCACGCTGAATAAAACAAAAACTATTTATTTATTATATTTATTTATATTTTTATTTAAATAACTGTAATCAGTTTAAAGAAAACTCGTTTGTTAACAATTTTGGAAAGTGTTGCATACTTTAGGGAAAAAAAGAAAAATTTATAAATTAAAAAAGAAACGAAAGTAAAACTGGAAACGTCTAGTTTAAAGGGTCTTAGAAGTTAACATGGCCGCCTATGACGCCGAACGACTACGTTCGAACTCCGGCGTAAACATCCAAGAAAACTTTCTGCGTTGGATATTTCCTCCTAATGCTAAAAAAAATTTGTGAGGTACAAAGCTAAAAATATGGCACATCAGCCATGTAAAATCTTTTCTCCAATGATGTGTCGCCCTGTGGCACCCCGTGCGGACTTGTCTATTAAAAGGACGTCCCTTATCATTGTGCTTAAACTTATAATTGAGCTTTTCCCACTGTTCCTTAATGAAACGTTCGCGGTGTTAAATTTGTAATTGCATTTTAGACTACGTCAAACCAAAGACTCAGTTGGGAATCGAACCCACGAACTCTGCACTGGTAATCATTTAAAATTAATTTTTAAGACTGACACTACGAAGCATCTGTGTAAACTATCAATTATTTGGGGTTTTCTAAAACTATATCAGTATTTAAATGTGTTGCATACTTTTAGGACGTCAATTAAATAAGGCATACATCCAGGTTATATTGTACTTTTTGAGTTAAGGAAGTGTGGGGAAACTAAAATAAGCCTGACCATACCTTAAATCAATTCTCTTAAATTCAGTTTTAATTATTAATCTACAGGCCAAAAATTTCTGGTTTTTAAATTAATTCTCCTTAATTTTATTTCGTGCCTTAAACATTCGTTTTTTTTTTAATTCTTTTTATATTTCCCAGTAAGACCTTTATTTACGCCCTGTTTTGGTAGCCTAGCAACTTACTTAATGTGCCATATTTGCTTACATGAAAATATTTTGTTTTCGCTTACTGGAATTCATTTTACCCAAATCCACTTGGCCATTTGGGCTTTTGGCCTTTTAAGTGCGATTTGTTCTTAGTTTTGTATTGTTTTTCCATTCTCAGGTTATTAACCTCCCATTGCAGACACTTGTATCTTCTATTTCCATTCTATTGGCAATTCACAAATGTGTAGTTATCCACTTTTTGGCATGTGCTAGTCAAAATTGTGCCCTCCATGCTAAATGGAGCATAATCGTAGGGTCGTTTGGCGTTAATGTTTTCCCGTACAATGCCAATAAACAATAAAGAACAACAGCAACAAGAAGATATTTTCATAAAGCGGAAGTGCGTGCCCGAAATCTTAAGATAAACAACACGTACAAATATAAATTTTATTTATTTCTGTGTGTATATATATATATATATGTGTGTGTGTGTGGATGGATCTGTGTACGTTTTATGTGTGTTGGAAGAAAATCTTTATATATAAAAAAGTTAAAACGTTTTGAGCGAGTTTGTAGTGTAGTGGTTAAGCATAAAGGGAAGTTAAAGATTAGTGAGGGATTATGGGAAAACATGAGTAAGGGTACTCATAACAAAAAGGATTTTTGTGTACAGTATTTATATAGATTCGAAAAAACTATAATATTTTAACTAAGGATTTTTCAGAGAATTCCTACGATTACTAGATTAATCATAAAGTTTTGTTTTTCGTCAAGTCAAGGAAATATCCCTAATATCTTAGAATTTATGTTTAGAAATTCCCAGCCAATAAAAACTATAATCATCCAGATATTGCTATAATGATAGAAACTCTTTCGTACTTACTTACTTCCAGATCAAAAAAAAAAAAAAAAAAAAAAAAAATAAAATAAAATAAACACACATAAAATTTGGTCAAAATAACACACATAACGTTTGATTTGATATACTTTTGCACAGAAAAGGTTTTGCAACGGTAGCATATTGAGGTAGTTTGGCTTAATCATTTTAAATCAGCAGGAAACTTCGATTAGGTTAAAGTTTCAAAAGTGTAGCATAGTTTAAGGATTACCAAAATGTGAAAATCGCATGCATACCTTGTTTTATACTCAAAATTTTATTCCACTTTAAGTGGAATAATCGATAAATCATTAGGCCAGTTTAAAGGATAACTTTATGAGGTTTTGGATCGATTTGGACTATACATGGCATGGCAGCACACCAAAACATTGGTGCAAAATTTCATCTTAATCGGATAAGTATTGAGCCACTAAGATTTCAAGAAGAATTGCGGACAACGGACAGACGGATGTCTGTCCGTTTGTGACATACATTTTCCCAATGGACGAACTTAACTAAGAATTGAGTCTTAGTGCCATATTTTAGAAAGTTACAAACGAAGTGAGTGAATCAAGTATTAACTCTTTCTTTTGGAGGCCACTATCGGTTGCCATGCCCGCCTATGACGCCAAATGCCTGGGCTCAAAACCCGGCGTAACCATCAGACAAATTTTTAAGCGGCGCTAGAATAATTTGCGAGACACCTAGCCATGTTGAAACTTCTCCAATTCGCTAAGCAGTTCTGAATCGGCCTTTGAAAGAAGTCCCCTTATCGTTGAGCTAACATTTTAATCGGACTACAATCTTTGGTAGATAGTAAAAATATATAATCGGCAAATAATAAACAAAATTTTAAATTTGAATTTCCATAAAAATGAAATGTTGCCGCCGGAAGCCTCAACTTTCATTCAATTTGCCTCAAATTTTGCACATAATGTTCTGTTATGACTTCCAACAACTACGCCGAGTATGGGTCTTGACTTCTTCAGCCTCTAGAGGGCGCAAGTCTCATCCGATTTGACTGAAATTTTGCACGTGGTGTTTTGGTATCACTTCAAATCGGTTCATAACCTGATATAGATGCCATATAAACCAATCTTAAATCTTGACTTCTTCAGCTTTTAGAGGGCACACTTCTTGTCTGATTTGGCTGAAATTTTGCACGTGGTATCACTTTCAATGACTTTACTAAGTATGGTTGAAATCGATCTAAAATCTGGTATAGCTGCCACATAAACCGATCTTGGTTCTTGAATTCTTGAGACGCTAGAGAGCGCAATTCTTATCCGATTTGACTGATATTTTGCATGAGGTGTTGTGTTATGACTTCCAACAACTGTGTTATATATGGAGCAATTCGGTGCATAACCTGATATAGCTGTCATATAAACGTATCTGGAATGTTGACTTCTTGAGGCTCGAGAGGGTGCAATTCTCATCCGATATGGCTGAAATTTTGTACAACAGCTTCTCCCATGACCTTCAACATACGTGTTCAATATGGTCTGAATCGATATGTGGCTTGATGCAGCTCCCATATAAACTGATCTCCCGATTTTGCTTCTTGAGCCCCTACAAGGCGCAATTCTTATCCGAATGGAATAAAATATAACACAATGACTTCTACAATGTTTAGCATTCATTTATGATCCTAATTGGACTATAACTTGATATAGCTCCAATAGCATAACAGTTCTTATTCAATATTCTTAGTTTGCCCAAAAAGAGATACCGCGCATAGAACTCGACAAATGCGATCCATGGTGGAGTGTATATAAGATTCGGCTCGGCCGAACTTAGCACGCTCTTACTTTTTTTTTTTGAAAAATTTCCTATAGCTTCTAAAAAAGCACTTTCTACATAATATTCCCCCTCAAAGTATGCTATATTTCTTTATAGCTATAAATGCCCCTTTTAATTGCCCTTAAGAATATAGCATACACTAAGGATTGCTTAGACTTAAGAGTTAGTAATAACTGCTGTCAAATTCATAACTTTTTAAGTCAAATTCTCATTCGTTTACATGTGCGTGCGCAACTATCACAGGCGTCAATAACTTTTGTTTTCGTCAATGCCGAAAGAAAATGTATACCATATCGTATTCTTAGTGAATAACAACCGATTTTGGTTTTTATGAAAACTATACCGCTTTTTCTTTTCTATCCATTCGACGTTGGGGAAAAGAAAAGCCTTAATTTAGGGTGTTCACTTTAAGCTATTCATATACAAATATCATCTTATCAGAATATCTTATAAACCCTTATGTTGTCTACACATGTATATGTATATTCTCTTGTCTCTGAATAGTGTGTATGTGTGCTTTTTCTAAATGGACTTGTTTATGTCGTCGATATTGTTAACAATACAAAAGTATTTATCGACTATTTCATGTCTTTGATTTGTCATTTGTACGTGTGCTTCCAGCAGGAGTCCTTTTATCCAACAACAATAAACTACACGTGTCTGCTCGGCAAGAGAATACATTTTTTTCCAACATAGACCATATTTAGGGCAGGAATTTTGCCAATAATGTAAGAACAGCAGGAGTTTTATATCAACAAATGTTGATAGAAATGCTTAGCATATACCTAAAAATAACTTTATTTAGCCAATAGTATGTGGGTTGAATATGTGTGACTAAAAATGGATTTATATATAAAATTCTTTTTTTTTTTTTTTGTTTGCTGCCAACATGCAAAGTTGTGGATACTAAACTCAAGGGTGCTTTAAATAAGAGCTTTTAGGAAAATATGCGTTTATTTGAATTGTTGATAAATCCTGTTAAGTGTTTTCATCCGTATCATCTATTACACGTAATTAATATTTATTAGCGCAGATTTATTTATGCAAATTTTTTGTCACATTAGCTGTATTTATCTATGCCTTATCAAGGTTTATAAATACAGTTTTTTTGATTGATTCATATTAAAACATTTATATTTTTGGAAATTATTTTGATATGCCATATTATTAATAGTTAGCAATTAGGCTTCCAATTATTTTCTAATGGCCATTGAACATTTGTCGAATTATTATTTGGCATTGTTGAGGACTTTGGTCAGAAATAGCTGATAATTTAATAAATTGGTCATGGGAAATGTTATTATCATTATTATACCCTGCACCATAGGATGGGGTATATTAACTTCGCCATTCCGTTTGTAACACGCAATCTATTGTTTTGACTTTCAACAACTATGCAAAGTATTGTCGAAATCGTTTCGTAACCTAGGTTAGGTTAGAATAGGTTTAAGTGGCAATCTGCCATCAGACTCACTTAGACGTTTTTATCCATTGTGATGCCACATCAACAGAAGAAGGAAGATGCCTTCTCGTTCCTACCATTGCACCATCCAGATCGCTTAAATAGCCCAATAACTTGTGAATGTTCACATCCGCTAAATCAGACAGGTTCTCAAAGAAATGATAACCTAAAGTTAAACTCCTTTTGACTGCTAGTGCGGAACACGCACACAGAAGGTGTTCCATAGTCTTTTCTTCTTCGAAGTCCTTACTACTTCTGCAAAAGTCGTTGCGGGCAACCTTTAGTCTGTCAGCATGTTTTCCGATTAGACAGTGACCTGTCCTGATGGACACAATGACTGAGATGTCTGTTCTAGTCAATGACAACAAAGCAGTAGGCCTCTTCTAGAAGTCTAGATTAGGCCACATAGTTTTGGAATGCTCACAGCCTCCTGATTGTGACCATCTATTATTCGTTGTCTTTCCGGCAGGTTCTCAAAGAAGTGAGAATATTAAGTGGAACTCCTTCTGACTGCTAGTGCGGGACACACATACAGAAGGTCTTCTATAGTCTCTTCTTCTTCGATGTCCCCACAGCTTCTGCAAAAGTCGTTGCGGGCAACTTTCAATTTGTCAGCATGTTATCCGATTAGACAGTGGCCTGTCATGGTGGACACAATGACTGAGACGTCTGTTCTAGCCATTAACAGCAAGTCTAAAAGTTCTAGAGGTCTAGATAAGGCCAGATACCGTCCCTACGTGACCATCTATAATTCGTTGCCCTTCGAGCCTAATCCTCACGACTTAGCTTAAATGTCGCTAGAGGCATACGCACAGATTCCAGTTCCCCTGGAATGTGTGAGGTAGTTCCCAGCTAGTCTGCTTTACAATTCCCCGGGATATCTATGTGGCCCGTCACCCATAACAGTTGAATTTTGAACTGTTCAGCCATCTCGTTGAGAGATCTGCGACAGTCGAGGGCGTTTTTTGTGTTCAGAAATACGTTCTCCAGGGATTTAATGGCTGCCTGGCTGTCTGAGAAGATATTTATGCCAATCGTCGTTATGACATATCTCAGCTATTGCACCACTTCCTAAATCGCAACGATCTCGTGTGTATCAACACTGCTGTGGTCGTGTGTATCAACACTGCAGTTTTCGATATGACCAGTTTTAGATCTTTAGAGTACACCCCAAAGCCCACCTGGTCTTTTAGTTTGAAACCATCCGTATGGAAGTCGATGTAACTTCTGTTACCAGGGATATCGTAGGTACAATCGGTTCTATCAGGAATAGTGGTACAGTACTTTTTATCAAAAAGCGGTTTAGGTAGGGTGTAATCCACACTGTCTGGAACATTGGATATTGTATCAAGGAAAACACAGTGTCCGTAACCGCCACATGACCAATAAGAAAGCTCCCTTAACCTCATGACGGTGGTCGCTGCAATTTGGATAGCCACAATTTCTGGGGGCATAAGATGTAGCATTAAATTCAGTGCATCAGATGGTATCGTCTTCAGTGCGTCTGTGATGCACAAATAAGCCATTCTTTGAATCCGGTTAAGTATTGAGCAGTAGATGGACTTTTGAAGGGCCGTCCACCAGATCACAACACCATATAGCATTGTAAGTCTGACAACTGCAGAATATACCCAATGCATGACCCGTGGTCTGAACCCCTCAACTTTTGCCAATGACTCTATTTGATAACCTTATATAACTCTCATATAAAATGGTCTCCCGATTATACTTCTTGAGCCTATAGAGGGCGTAGTTCTTATTTGATTTGGTTGAAATTTTGTACAACTACTTCTACTATGGTCTATGGTGCAGTGTTTACTTCGGTAATCTAAAGCTATTCATTAATACTAAGACAACTAAGAAAAACTTTTTTGCAAAATGTTTTAAGTATTCACAAAGCAAGCTAAACATGTGCATTGTATTACTATACAAAGAAAACAAAAGCAAAACATTTTCTATTCACACTCAGGCAGAACAAAGAACTATAGAGAAATTTAAATCCCTTCTGTAATACGGTTTTAATTTTTTTTTTTATTTCAACTCTCATATGAATGTGGTGTAAGGTGCTGCAAAGCAATGAATATTTGTTAAATACTTAAAATATCTTTCAAGAATATGCAACATTTTTTGAAAAACATCATAAAGCATGTTAAATAGTTGCATACTTTTAGGAAGCCCTAAAACAAACAAAAAAACAGTAGTACAAGAAAAATCCTTTTTATCTCACAAAAACTGAGTGTTTTGTAAATGCTATACAGCTATTTATTAAATTCTTGAAATTCCTTTCTTACATTGTTGTGCATATAGTTTTTTACTCATTTTATATATATTTTATATATATTATATTTTTTTTTTGTAAAAAAAAAAGATTATAAACACAGCTTCAAATAAAGTCTATGTTTAAATCGAAATGTTAACATATTGTAAGAAATAAGTTGGCATAAGTTTTTTTTGTCCAAAAACTGTTTTCCGTAGAACTATTATCATGGGTCAAAAATGCTTACATGTTTTTTTTTTTATTTATATTCAAACAATAAAAGTATGTTAGAAATTCATTATTTTGTAGAACATTCCATTCTTTAAGGGTGAATGGAATAAATATCAAAAAGGTTATAAAAAGTATAGCCTGCTGTCTGGAAAAATATTTATTATGTATATGCATCATTGCCAGCAAAGTCTTTAGGAAATGAAAATATAGAACTAATATTTTACATTTTATATGACTTTCATATAATATGCAATGCTTTACATATTTATTAAAGAAGTTCTGCAAGCAGATATATATTACAGGGTAAAAAGAGACCTATGATTGGTTTACTCTTTCTAGTCAACAATAAATAAAAAGTTATCTGTAAACTGTATTTATTACCATATATAAATAAACTGCTATTTCAAATAAAAAAGCATAGCATACTTTTAGGGGCAATTGAAAATAATTGCAATACGCATAAGTACATGCACATTATTGCATTATAAAAAGACTCAATAAATATAAACTTAAACTTATGCATATTATTGCTTGTAAACAATTCAATAAAACGTCTTCAATCGAAGATTTATTGCATGCACTAAAATAAATGGAGGCACTTTGCATTAAGCTAATATTGCAGAGAATTCATATAACATAAACAAAGAACCTGGTACTAAATATAGTAACCGGAAACAAATTAACTGTAAATTAAGTGTCTGGTAGTATATAAATTACCTGGTACTATATAAAGTACCTGGTACCAAAGAACCTGGTACTCAATTAAGTGCGTGGCTTTATTCCTGGTACTAAAAACGTACCTGATACTCATGAAAGAACTCATAATAAAGAACCAGCTACAAGATAACTCGGGTGTTACTACATAAAGTACCAGGAATTCAACAAAGAACCTGGAACTAAACACAGAACCTGGTACTAAAAATAGTAAAATAAAACAAATCACCTGGTATTAAATTAAGTCAAGTGCCATCGAATATTTCCTTAATGCTTGAGTAAATCTCTTCAAAATATTATTAACTCTGCTTTTCTTTCATTTGCACTTGCTTACCGTTTCAGTTTTTTATGTTTTTACTCACGTTTTCATGAAAACTCTTAAAATATGAACTGTTTTCGTTTCGTTCGTATATATTTTAATTTAGATATTGCATACTTTTAGGAGCAATATTATATTTAAAGTGTAATATATTTATGTTCTTTAATTTTTATTAAAATTTTTATACCCACCAGCATAGGATAGGGGGTATATTCATTTAGTCATTGCTTTTGCAATACATCGAAATATCCATTTCGACTCTTCAAAGTATATATATTTCGGATTGTCGAAAAATCTAAGGCGATTATACGATGTCCGTCCGTGTGTCCGTCAGTTGTAATCATATTACAGAGTGTTAATTGAGAAATCGTTCTTTTTCTATACGCAGGTCAAGTTCTTGAATGGGCCAAATACGACTATATTTGGATATAGCTGCCATATAGACCGATCTGGCGATTTAGAGTCTTAAACTCGTAAAAGCAGCATTTTATGTCCGATTTCGCTGAAATTTGAAGCAGGAATTTTTACTTGCCCGCATATTCAAGCCGAATTTGACCCATATCGGACCATATTTACATATAGCTGCCATATGGACCGATATGCCGTATTAGGGTCTTAAGCCCGTTACAGGTGCAAATATGATGCAGATGGGACCTTATTTTGATGTAGCTATCATATAGACCGATCTGTTGGTTTAGGATTTTAAACCCCCAAAAGCCGCAATTATTATCCGATCTCACTGATATTTGAAATAGTGAGATAAATAAAGCCCTCGATATCGGACTCAAATATTGTTCAGATCGAATAAAATTTAGACATAGCTGCCATATAGAGCGATCTGCCGATTGAGAGTCTTAAGTCCATAAAAGCCGAAATTATTATCCGATGGTGGTGGATATCCAAAGTTCGTCATGGCCGAACTTTATGCGTTTGTACTATTTTTGTTTTTGTTTACTCTTCTCCATTTAAATTTATGTTTAGATTAGTTTTTATTGCATACTTTTGGGCTTAAATATTCATAACAGTGTTAAAATAGAGATCTAGAGTTCTCATCTTATCTTTAAGATATTTAAAATATTTTAGTTTTACATTTTCTTTTTTTTTTTGGCTTTTCAAGTTGACACTTTAAACTTAAACTACTATGCAGTTTTTATTTTTTTTTTTCATTCACTTAATATTTGAATAAATTTTGCCATCCTCTTGTTAACTGTTCGCACTCTTTTTGTGAAAAATTACCTTTTCCTGTTGGCAGGTCCTCCTCGAAGCCTTTGTTACCTTTCTTTTTTTGCAGCCATTTCCTTTTGCCCAGGTATCACTTTATGTGTCTAATACAAAACGTGACTTAAATATTTATACATCATTCTATGATAAAGGATGAAATTGGCTGGAAGAAGAAAAATGCGCCATAGCCAACAAGAAAATAACGTCTATAAAAAAAACAGCATTCAATCTTTTACACCATAAACTGAGCATTGAGTGTTCTTCACCCGCAAACAATTTATGCAAAATGTTGTAAAGAGCATTTGACATAGACACCGTCACCATCGCCATCACCGTCGTCAATAGCGAACATAAACTGGCTTTGGCACTCTTCCCACATGTTTGGGGAACAACTTCCGGTTCCGTTTACACAGCACCTGAACACATTGAGCAAGTGGCTTTTAAACTTTAATACTTATTGGTTGTCATTTTTTTTTTGCTTTTTGATTCCTTTTTATAGTGACTTGGTATAGGATTTTCGTTTATGTTTGCAGGGGTGGGTTGAGACACAGAGTTTTTTATACCCTCCACCATAAGATGGGGGGTATACTAATTTCGTCATTCTGATTGTAACTACTCGAAATATTCGTCTGAGACCCCATAAAGTATATATATTCTTGATCGTCGTGAAATTTTATGTCGATCTAGCCATGTCCGTCCGTCTGTCCGTCCGTCCGTCCGTCCGTCCGTCCGTCTGTCTGTCGAAAGCACGCTAACTTCCGAAGGAGTAAAGCTAGCCGCTTGAAATTTTGCACAAATACTTTTTATTAGTGTAGGTCGGTTGGTATTGTAAATGGACTATATCGGTCCATGTTTTGATATAGCTGCCATATAAACCGATCTGGGGTCTTGACTTCTTGAGCCTCTAGAGTGCGCAATTCTTATCCGAATGGGACGAAATTTTGCACGACGTGTTTTGTTATGACATCCAACAACTGTGCCAAGTATGGTTCAAATCGGTCCATAACCTGATATAGCTGCCATATAAACCGATCTTGGGTCTTGACTTCTTGAGCCTCTAGAGTGCGCAATTCTTATTCGATTGGAATGAAATTTTGCACGACGTGTTTTGTTACGATATCCAACAACTGTGCCAAGTATGGTTCAAATCGGTCCATAACCTTATATAGCTGTCATATAAACCTATCTTGGGTCTTGACTTCTTGAGTCTCTAGAGGGCGCAATTCTTATCCAATTTAAATGAATTTTGGCACGTAGTATTTTGTTATGATATCCAACAACTGTGCCAAATATGGTTCAAATCGGTTCATAACCTGATATAGCTGCCATATAAACCGATCTGGGATCTTGACTTCTTGAGCCTCTAGAGGTCACAATTATTATCCGATTTGCCTGAAATTTTGCACGACGGATTCTCTCATTACCATTAACATGCGTGTTTATTATGGTCTGAATCGGTTTATAGTCTGATATAGCTCCCATATAAATCGATCTCTCTATTTTACTTCTTGAGCCCACAAAGGGCGCAATTCTTATTCGAATTGGCTGACATTTTACACAGGTCTCCAACATATAATTTAATTGTGGTCCAAACCGGACCATATCTTAATATCGCTCTAATAGCAGAGCAAATCTTTTCTTATATCCTTTTTTTTTGCCTAAGAAGAGATGCCGGGAAAAGAACTCGACATATGCTATCCATGGTGGAGGGTATATAAGATTCGGCCCGGCCGAACTTAGCACGCTTTTACTTGTTTTTGTAATAAATTGGCACGTCAAGTTATCGACCCATGGCCTAGCTAAAAATATATATAATCTTGTGGGTGGCTTTTTGCCCGGCTTGAGCTGTATTGTTAAATTTCCTCCCGAAAAAAAGCAATTTTTCGTTTTCCTCTCTCTCTCTGTTAGTTTTCGTTTTTTTTTTTGGCAAGAGTGAAAATTGTTTGGTTAGTTTGTTAACTCAACGCCTATAACAACATCAATGGAACACAACACAAGAAAATGAAAGCCCATTCCACATTTCCGGAGGATGCATGTGCACGTTAGAAAGTTATTGTTATTTTGTTTCCAAAAGGTTAAATGTTATGTTTTCTAGTCATAAAAACAGTATGTGGTTTTTTTTTGCGCAGGAGGGAGGATGTGTGTGTAGTTCCACATCAAGACTAGAATTGTTAAAAGAAAACAGTTTTCAGGCGCAAGGCAGTAGCCTCCCAATCTGTTTAAGGCCATGAATTCGTTGAAACTTTATGACTTTTTGGTGTAACATAGGCCACTGAAATGAGAATTTTGGGAGCTCATAAAGTATGTCCACAAATTTAGTTTATTTCCGTTACAAAAATAAATTTGAAAGTTTATGTTTGAAAAAAGTTAAATATTTGATTGGAGATGGAACAACAAAAATGTTCAAAGTAGAAAATAAAAAAAAATGTCAGGTTTGGAAGAAAAACAAAAAAAATGTGTGAATCTCAGTGGGGTCAAATCCTCCCCTATGTATTCTTCTAAAAAAAAAACAGTAAGAAAAGACAAAAGTCGGGCGGTGCCGACTTTATAATACCCTACATCTACCCTATAGGTACAAAGTGGGAGCTATGACTAATTCTGAAACAATTTTGATGGACCTCGCCGGATATTTTCGGATGAGTTGTTAAACAATCCGTGTCACAGTTCGAGCAAATATGTTCAAACTGTAATAACCACGGTTGAAATATGGCAACATTATTGCAAATTACCCAACATTTGACGAACATATATATGGGAGCTATATCTTCTCACATGATGTGGTCCTCGTCGAAAAAATCGTTGTGCAAAATTTTGGTGAGATTGGTCAAAAAATGCGATTGCATTGCTCTAGAAGTGAAAGTCGGGCGATATACATAATGACAGCTATATCTAAATATGAACCAATTTCTATGAAATCCATCTATAATGTCGAGAGTCATAAGAAAATCCTTCCTGCCAAATTTCGAGAGAATCGATTAACAAATGGTCACTTTATTGCAATATTTCTCAAAATCGGACCAATCTATATATGGGAATTATATCTAAATCTGAACCGATTTCGAGCAAACTTTATAGGCATTCTGGATGTCATCGAGGAAAGCATTGTACAAACTTTTGGGAAGATTGGCCAATAAATGCGCTTGCAGTGGCTCTAGGAGTGAAAATCCGACGATATATATAAATGAGAGCTATATCTAAATCTGAACCGATTACCACGAAATTCACCAGTAATGTCGAGAGTCAAGAGAAAATCCTTTCTGCCATCCTTTCGAGAGAATTGTTTAACAAATGACCATTTTATTAAAGTATTACTGCAAATCGGACTAACATATATATAGGAGCTATATCCAAATCTGAACCGATTTCTATGAAATTCACCTGTAATTTCGGGAGTCATAGGAAAATCCTTCCTGCCAAATTTCGAGAGAATCGGTTAACAAATGACCATTTTATTGAAGTATTACTGCAAATCTGACGAACATATATATGGGAGCTATATCCAAATCTAATCCGATTTTTATGATACTTACCTGTCATGTCGGGAGTCATAAGAAAATTGTTGCTGCTAAATTTCGAGAGAATCGGTTAACAAATGACCATTTTATTGCAGTATTACTGCAAATCGGATGAACATATATATAGGAGCTATATTCAAATCTAAACCTTTTTTTATATGATATTAACATGTAATGTCGGGAGTCACATGAAAATTGTTCCTGCCAAATTTTGAGAGAATCGGTTAACAAGTGACCATTTTATTGAAGTATTACTGCAAATCGGACGAACATATATATAGGAGCTATATCCGAATCTGAACCGATTTTTTCCAATTTCAATAGGCTTCGTCCCTAGGCCGAAAAACATGCCTGTACCAAATTTGAAAACTATCAGATGAAAACTGCGACCTGTAGTTTGTAATTTTTCTGATGTTCCTGTCAGGATTCGATCCAACACGGACATGCTAACATCTGCGCTACGGTGGCCTCCTAGAGGTATTACAAAAGGGAATAACAAGATCAGAATTCCCTCATCCTACGGTGGAGTGGGTAAATAATTCGTTTCTAATTGTCACAGTTTATCATAAAAAAAAATTCTGTGGGAACTTTGAGATTTCTCTAAATGCCTTACTATTATAAGCTGATTTTCTTTTTTGTTTGCTATTTACTTAAACAAACTACAACAAATCAATAAAACAACTACGCATAAAGTAGCCATAACAACGTGATAATTGATTTCCAGCAACTTCATTTGTCCGTTAGTAAAAGTTTTCCAATTAAAAACAAGAAATTAATTATCAGGTTTTCTCCATCCATTTCTTCTCCAGTGAAGAGCCTTGTTTTTTGTTCTTAATGAAAGGACTTTATTGTTATCCCATAATAAGGTTTTTCTTTTAATGAAGCGATGAAAAAGTATTGCTTTTTAAGTCCCAATTGCAAGTACACAGGAATATCTGAAAATTGGGTAAAAAAAATTAAATATAATTAAGTTTTCATGAATTCGAAATGCAAAAACTATTTTGAAATCAAAAATTCAATAAATCCTTTAAATTCTCAAACTTCAAAAATTGGAAAGGAAAGGACTCAAAAGATCATAGGCAATCCTTTGCCTAACAAAGTCTTGGAGTGTTAAAAAGAGATTAACGTCTTCTCTGAAAATTGCACTATCCGCATTGTTTGGGTGCCGGGCCATAGCGGATATAAGGGGGAATGAAAAAGCAGACGATTTGGCCAGATGACTGCCGCCAACAAACTTGGTTAACACGAAGCCTTTCGGCTTTACAGACCCCGGAACTTAGGTGGGGATACAATTCGCCAATAAGCAGCTTGAATGTTACTTTTTAGTATTTAGAGCGCAAAACAAGCCGTTTGATTTTCAAATTTTCCATTTGAAAATCAAAAAATCGAAAAAAGTGTGTTATAAATTTTAAAAAAATTTCTAGTTCGAAAAAGATGTAAATTCTTGAAATCTTCGAAATTTCGTAAATCGAAAAGTTTTTCGCTTAAGTAGTAAGAAATGAAGTTTATGCCTTAATTATTGCTGATTAAAGTGGAAACTTAATTTTTTCCAATGAGAAAGAGGCCAAAAAACCTCGTTTAAAATTGTCGATATTTATACCCTACACCACTACTGTGGTACAGGGTATTATAACTTAGTGCATTTGTTTGTAACGCCCAAAAGGGAGAGAGAGTTAGACCCATTGATAGGTATACCGCTCGTCACAGAATCACTTCCTGATTCGATTTAGTTATGTCCGTCTGTCTGTCCATCTGTCCATGTTAATTTGTGTACAAACTACAGATCGCAGTTTTCAACCGATCGTCTTCAAATTTGGTACAGGCATGTTTTTCGACCATGAGGCGAAGCCTATTGAAATTAGAAAAATCGGTTCGGATTTGGATATAGCTCCCATATATATAGTCGTCCGATTTGGAGTAATAATGCACTGAAATGGTCATTTGTTAACCGATTCTGTTGAAATTTGGTAGGAAGGATTTTCTCTTGACTCTCGACATTACTGGTGAGTTTCATTGAAATCGGTTCAGATTTAGATACAGCTGCCATATATGTATATCGCCCGATTTTCACTTCAAAAGCCACTGCAAGCGCATTTATTGCCCAATCTTGCCAAAATTTTGCACAACGCGTTTTTCGACGACTGCAACAATATCTTATAATTTTGTTTCAAATCGGCTCAGATTTAGATATAGCACCCATATGTATGTTCGTCCGATTTGGAGTAATAATGTAGTGAAATGGTCATTTGTTAACCAATTCTCTTGAAATTTGGTAGGAAGAACTTTCTCTTGACTCTCGACGTCACTGGCGAATTTCATAGAAATCGGTTCAGATTTTGATATAGCTGTCATATATGTATATCGCCCGATTTTTACTTCTAGAGCCACTGCAAGCGCATTTATTGACCAATCTTGCCAAAATTTGGCACAACGCTTTTCTCTGCCCCTACCACAATATCTATAAAGTTTGCTCGAAATCGGTTCAGATTTAGATATAGCTCCCATATATATGTTCGTTCGATTTTGAGAAATATTCCAATTAATTGCTCATTTGTTAACCGATTCTCTTATTTTTTTTTTTTTTTTGTCAACTGTAGTAATTTCAGTTTGAACATATTTGCTTGAAATGTGATAGGGATTGTTTATAAACCCATCTTAAAACATCCGCCGAAGTCTATCAAAATTGGTTCAGAATTGGATATAGCTGTATTGTATTTAAAGGGTGTAGGGTATAATACTTTCGGCACCGCCCGACTTTTGCCCTTCCTCATTGGTTTTGTGTTCGAAAATGGCGTAACTTTTTCAAATCTTCGAATTTCGAAAATTCAATGGATTCGGAACACCGTTGGCAATCTGTTAGTAAACGAATTTTTATTGAAATCCGACTTTTGATTTTTTGTCGATTTTTTTCGAAAGGGTATAGCCCATTGAAATTTTCGAAATTCCGAAGATCGAAAAATTTTTCGGGAAAGTAGTCAAAGATTGAGCTAAGGCCTCAATTATGCTGATAAAAGGGCAAACTACAGTTTTTTCTTTGAAAAACACACTAAAATGCGAAAATATTTTTTTGTAGAAATTTAAGATATTTTAGTTCGAAAATGGCGTAACTTTTTCAAACCTTCGAATTTCGAAAATTCAAGAGCATCAATGGATTCGGAACACCGTTGGCAATCTTTTAGTAAACAAATTTGTAATGAAATCCGACTTTTGATTTTTTTGTAAATTTTTTTGGAAAGGGTATAGCCCATTGAAATTTTCGAAATTTCGAAAATCCAAAAGTTTTTCAGGAAAGTGGTTAAATCTGATGCTTATGCTTCAATTATACAGAGAAAAGTGGAACTTCAGTTTTTTCTTTGATAAAAAGGCTAAATTTCGAAAATATTTTTTTTTTTTTTTTTGAAAATTTTCAAGATTTTAAAGTATGAAAATGAAGGGTTAGGTTAGGAAAGAGTGGCAGTCCTTTACAGACTCACTTAGACGATTTTAGGTCCATTGTGATACCACAGTAGCGATAGACCAAGGCTTCTGGCGCGAACTTCTGCACTGGTAATTCAAACACGCTACCTAACGCTAACTCGGCTACCGGGGCGCCTCTAAATTTCCAATTTCGAAAACTCGAGCATATATTATTTCAGAATAACGTAGTCAATTTTTCAATAAACGAATTTTCAATTGATATCCTGCTATTGATTTTTAGTCAGTTTTTGGACATGGATATAGGCCATTAAATTCCTTTTTTATTTTTCTTTAAGCTGAAAAATAATTTAAACATATTTAAATCTTTTTATTTCCAAATTTTTTTAATATGCTGATAAAAACCAGAACATCATGGTTTCCTTCAAAAAAGCTCAAAAATTCATAACACATTTTCTCATATTTAAAACAAATTTCGACTTTACAAATCCTTGTATTTCTACCGTAATTCATAATTATTTTTCCCTTCCCTTCCTTCTTTCATACATACCAATTGAAAGTAATTTTTACAATTTCCCTTATCTTTCGTTTGCAGTATGGCGAACTATCGTTGACAACAAATCCCGCGTTTAGTCTCTACAATACACCACAACGGGCACCGGCTACACAAAGACCGGTTTACACTGCTCCCCCACCCCTGCTGTCCACTCGGACACCACCCAACATTTACACACGCATACCAGGACGCACCTATTTGCCAGCTTATGAGACACGCACATCGCCCACATCACCCTACGGCTCCACCACCACCTGTACCATGCCCCTGCTGGGGGGCCAATCGAATGGCTCGCTGCAAACCAACAGCAGTGCGGGCACTGGAGGTAGTCTAGTAGCCGGTCTCTCGCTGACGGCGGGTAATTGCAGCACCCTGCCCCATCCCCATCACAACGGGCAGCCACATCATCAGCAACAGAGCCCTATACCCACAGCGCTGACCTCATCGCTGACCTCGGGGAATATAACAATTGGTGCAGCCCAGTCGCTGCTAACCTCACCGCGCACCCATTCGGCCTACAGCAGCTCCACCACCACCACACAATCGCCGCTGTTGGCGGCCACCAGCACTCTGTTGGGCAGCACAGGCAACTATGAGACAATATCTTCCTGAGAGTTACCCAAAGAGGACATAAAATGTCAACTGGTCTGCATAGGTGGGAGTAGTACGTGCACCACGTCAGCCGAACGAACCACAATTGTCTAAAATTCAATGGAAAAGTATTTATTACACACATAAATATAGAAAAAAAAAACAGAAAAATTTTCTATTTGTATTTTGTATAATAACTATTCGTATAACACAAAGCAGAGAATTATAATTTTAGTTTTTTTTTTTAGATTTTAAATTAAATTTTTTTAGGTTTACAGTAAGGTGATTTATACGGAAAGTTTAAATGAAAGGAAAAGCAAAAGTGGAAGCGAAAGCAGAAAAAGTTGAAAGGAAATTTGAGGCAACATTTTTGTTACAATTTTTGAGAATGCAAGGCCATGGAAAAAAATTGTCGACGCAACGACTCAAAACGAATTAGTGAATGTTGAAAGCAAATAATAATGCTGATAAAAGGACAAACTTCAATTTTTTCTTTAAAACCAAAAGACTTAAATGCGGAAATATTTTTTTTTTGACATTCAAGATTCTGTAGTTCGAAAATGGCGTAACTTTTTAAAATCTTCGAATTTCGAAAATTTAAGAGCATCCATGCATTCGGAACACCGTTGGCAATTTTTTAGCAATCGAATTTTTAATGAAATCCGACTTTTGATTTTTTGTCAAATTTTTTGGAAAGGGTATAGCCCATTAAAATTTTCGAATTTTCGAAAAACGAAAAATGTTTCGTGAAAGTTGTCAAATCTGAAGCTTGGGCTGCAAGTATGCAGATAAATGCGAAACTTCAGTTTTCCCTTTGATAAAGAGGCTAAATAATAAATAATTTTCGAAATTTCGAAGATCGAAAAATTAAAATTTTTTGAGTTCGAAAATGGCGTAACTTTTCCAAATCTTCGAATTTCGAAAATTCAAGAGCATCGATGGATTCGGAACACGGTTGGCAATCTTTTAGCAAGCGAATTTTTTATTGAAATCGTGATTTTGATTTTTTGTAAATTTTTTTGGAAAATTTTCGAAATTTCGAAGATTGAAAAATTTTTTGTGAAAGTAGTAAAAGATTGAGCTAATACCTCAATTATGCTGATAAAAGGGCAAACTACGTTTTTTTCTATGCAAAATAGACCAAAATGCAGATTTTTTTTTAAATGCAGTTTGTTTTTTGAAAAACAGACTAAAATGCTGACTTTGTTTGTGAAGATTGTGAAGATGAAGATTTTTTAGTTCGAAAATGGCGTAACTTTTTCAACTCTTCGAATTTCGAAATTAGCAATCTTTTAGCAACTGAATTTTTATTGAAGTCCGACTTTTGATTTTTTGTCCTTTTTTTGGAAAGTGTATAGCCCATTTAAATTTTCGGAATTTCGAAGATCGAAAAATGTAAATTTTTCGGTTCGAAAATGGCGTAACTTTTTCAAATCTGCTAATTTCGAAAATTTAACAGCATCAATGGATTCGGAACACCCTTGGCAATCTTTGGGCAAACGAATTTTTATTGAAATCCGACTTGAAATTTTCGAAATTTCGAAGATCGAAAAAATTTTTGGGAGAGTAGACAAAGATTAAGCTAAGGCCTCAATTATGGAAATAAAAGCGAAAATTTAACTTTTTTATTTGACAAACAGACTTAAATGCTGAATTCTTTTTTGTAGAAATTGAAGATTTTTAAGTTCGAAAATGGCGTAACTTTTTCAAATCTTCTAATTTCGAAAATTTAACAGCATCAATGGATTCGGAACACCCTTGGCAATCTTTTGGCAAACGAATTTTTATTGAAATCCGACTTTTGATTTTTTTGTCAATTTTTTTGGAAAGGGTATAAACCCATTGAAATTTTCGAAATTTCGAAGATCGAAAAAATTTTTGGGAGAGTAGTCAAAGATTGAGCTAATGCTTCAATTATTCGGGCAAAAGCGGAAATTTCGGTTTTTTCTTTGAAAAACAGACTAAAATGCTGAATTCTTTTTTGTAGAAATTGAAGATTTTTATGTTCGAAAATGCTGTAACTTTGTCAAATCTTCGAATTTCGAAAATTTAACAGCATCAATGGATTCGGAACACCGTTGGCAATCTTTTGGCAAACGAATTTTTATTGAAATCTGACTTTTGATTTTTTGTCAATTTTTTTGGAAAGGGTATAGCCCATTGAAATTTTCGAAATTTTTGAAATTTCGAAGATCGAAAAATTTTTCGGGAAAGTAGTCAAAGATTGAGCTAAGGCCTCAATTATGCTAATAAAAGCGGAAACTTCGGATTTTACGTGGAAAAAATACTGAATTTCTGAGATAATTGATTGGAAAATTTAAGATTTTTGCGTTCAAAAAATCCAAAAATTTCCAAAATTTTAATTTTACTACCAGAAATTATGCGTCCTAAAGCAATTTTAGCTTCTGTTCTCTGAATTTTGCTTTTCCTTTCACTTTTGATTAAATTGGTTTAAGACTAGATTTTTTTTTGATTTTTTTTTTTCTTTGACCACATACTCCCCAAATCAGCCCAAACGAACAAAGTTGAATGAACCAACAAAGACTTCCAATAGAAAATTTAAAAGCCGAAATTTTGAAAACAAAAAAAAAGATTAGTTTACAAAATATAGAAAAATACTAAGTGAAACAAAGCTCCCAAAGAATTAAGAACAAATCCATAGCATTTACTTGAGAAAGAACTACCACAGAGAAACTAAGAAAAAATTATAGAAAAATATGAAACCAAACTATAAGAATAAATGTTGAATTTTTCAAATATATATATAAAGAAATCCAAAAAAAAAAAATAAAATAAAATAATAAACCAAGGAGCTTTGGACCGAAAGAGAAACTTAAGGCACACAATAGAAGAAAATAAATAAAATAAAATAAAACAATAATTTAGAAGCCACATAGGAATCCACATGATGTATATACAAAACTAAATTTGTAAATAATTAATAAATATAAGAAAGAAGAAAACCAATTAGTTAGATACAATAACAAATAAGAAAATTACACGACAAGACTATTAACAAAGTAAAGTAATTAATTAAAATAAAATAAAATAAAATAATAAATTAAAAAATAATTAGAAATCTTCATGAGTAAGCAACCAACAATAGCACATAAATAAGGCGAAGCATGAGAAAAATAAGAAAAACAAAAAATAAACAACTGTGTATACCTAATAATATTAGACCAAAACTGTAACGGTGGATAATGTTTTGATTAAAAAGTATATATTTTTTTTCAAATATATTTTCATTGGAGCAAAATAAAAAAAAAAACATATGAATGTTTTAAAATGCACAAAATTTATTTTAAAATTTTAAAACTCTTATAAAAAAAACAAAATTTTACAATTTATTTTTTAAATAAACTAATATTATTTTCCATATTCGATATACTTTAAATTCTAAGTATTGTATATAACTTTTTCTAAAATTGTGTTTTAATTTTTTTTATAAGTTTTTATTAACACTACTTTGTAAAATTATTTCTAAATCAATTAACAAAACTTTTAACCTCGTGTATGTATGTAAATGTACACTACATGTATTCTTTCTATGTAAATGCATTTATTTTAAGCCAACAAAATTATTCTTACAAATTTTTATGAAGAACAAAAACCACAACAATAAAACCAAATTCCCCCCGAAATATAAACCAAACCTTTTGCCCTCTTTGACCGCATTTTCTGTGTGTTGAATGTGCCCCGACAACCATTTTGTCCTACCCTACCATAACCCTTGGAACACCGCAACAAAATTTTTTACTCTGTATATGTATTATAAAGTAAGAAATTAATTTAGTTTTAAGCCTAAAAACAAAAACGTATAGCTATAACAAAAATTAAAAATATAAATGGTAAATCTATGATAAATATTAAAAGAAAAAAAACAAGAAAAAGAAACTAAAATAAAATCCATATAAAATGACAAAAATAATTAACAAAAAACAAAATTTGTTCTTATTTCAATGGAAAAGGGAGAAGGAGGGAGGGTTTTATTTGTGGTATAACTTCAGGAGTGAATATGCTGTTGCCTTCATCAAATTATTGAAGTTCGAAAATTCAAGAGCATCGAAGATCGAAAAATTTTCGGGAGAGTGGTCAAACATAGAGCTAATGCCTCAATTATGCTGATAAAAGGGCAAACTACAGTTTTTTCTTTGAAAAATAGACTAAAATGCTGATTTTGTTTGTTTGTAGAATATGAAGATTTTTTTGTTCGAAAATGGCATAACTTTTTCAAATCTTCGAATTTCGAAAATTCAAGAGCATCAAGGATTCGGAACACCGTTGGCAATCTGTTAGCAAACGAATTTTTATTGAAATCCGACTTTTGATTTTTTGTCGATTTTTTTCGAAAGGGTATAGCCCATTGAAATTTTCGAAATTTTCGAAATTTCGAAGATCGAAAAATTTTTCGGGAGAGTAGTCAAATATTGAGCTAATGCCTCAATTATGCTGATAAAAGGGCAAACTACAGTTTTTTCTTTGAAAAACAGACTAAAATGCTGATTTTGTTTGTTTGTAGAATATGAAGATTTTTTTGTTCGAAAATGGCATAACTTTTTCAAATCTTCGAACTCCGAAATTTCGAGAGCATCAATAGATTCGGAACACCGTTGGCAATCTGTTAGCAAACGAATTTTTATTGAAATCCGACTTTTGATTTTTTGTCGATTTTTTTCGAAAGGGTATAGCCCATTGAAATTTTCGAAATTTTCGAAATTTCGAAGATCGAAAAATTTTTCGGGAGAGTAGTCAAATATTGAGCTAATGCCTCAATTATGCTGATAAAAGGGCAAACTACAGTTTTTTCTTTGAAAAACAGACAAAATTGCTGTTTTTGTTTGTTTGTAGAATATGTAGATTTTTTAGTTCGAAAATGGCATAACTTTTTCAAATCTTCGAATTTCGAAAATTCAAGAGCATCAATGGATTCGGAACACCGTTAGTAATCTTTAGGCAAACGAATTTTTATTGAAATCCGACTTTTGATTTTTTGTCAATTTTTTTGGAATTTTTTTTCATTGAAATTTTGGAAATTTTCGAAATTTCGAAGATCGAAAATGTTTTCGGGAGAGTAGTCAAATATTGAGCTAATGCCTCAATTATGCTGATAAAAGGGCAAACTACAGTTTTTTCTTTGAAAAACAGACTAAAATGCTGATTTTGTTTGTTTGTAGAATATGAAGATTTTCTAGTTCGAAAATGGCATAACTTTTTCAAATCTTCAAATTTCGAAAATTCAAGAGCATCAATGGATTCGGAACACCGTTGGTAATCTGCTAGCAAACGAATTTTCATTGAAATCCGACTTTTGATTTTTTGTCGATTTTCGATTGTCGATATAGCCCATTGAAATTTTCGAAATTTCGAAGATCGAAAAATTTTTCGGGAGAGTATTCAAATATTGAGCTAATGCCTCAATTATGCTGATAAAAGGGCAAACTACAGTTTTTTCTTTGAAAAACAGACTAAAATGCTGATTTTGTTTGTTTGTAGAATATGTAGATTTTTTAGTTCGAAAATGGCATAACTTTTTCAAATCTTCGAATTTCGAAAATTCAAGAGCATCAATGGATTCGGAACACCGTTGGCAATCTTTAAGCAAACGAATTTTTATTGAAATCCGACATTTGATTTTTTGTCGATTTTTTTGAAATTTTCGAAATTTCGAAGATCGAAAATGTTTTCGGGAGAGTAGTCAAATATTGAGCTAATGCCTCAATTATGCTGATAAAAGGGCAAACTACAGTTTTTTCTTTGAAAAACAGACTAAAATGCTGATTTTGTTTGTTTGTAGAATATGAAGATTTTCTAGTTCGAAAATGGCATAACTTTTTCAAATCTTCAAATTTCGAAAATTCAAGAGCATCAATGGATTCGGAACACCGTTGGTAATCTGTTAGCAAACGAATTTTCATTGAAATCCGACTTTTGATTTTTTGTCGATTTTCGATTGTCGATATAGCCCATTGAAATTTTCGAAATTTTCGAAATTTCGAAGATCGAAAAATTTTTCGGGAGAGTATTCAAATATTGAGCTAATGCCTCAATTATGCTGATAAAAGGGCAAACTACAGTTTTTTCTTTGAAAAACAGACTAAAATGCTGATTTTGTTTGTTTGTAGAATATGTAGATTTTTTAGTTCGAAAATGGCATAACTTTTTCAAATCTTCGAATTTCGAAAATTCAAGAGCATCAATGGATTCGAAACACCGTTGGCAATCTGTTAGCAAACGAATTTTTATTGAAATCCGACTTTTGATTTTTTGTAAATTTTTTTGGAAAGGGTATAGCCCATTGAAATTTTCGAAATTTCGAAGATCGAAAAATTTTTCGGGAGAGTAGTCAATTATTGAGCTAATGCCTCAATTATGCTGATAAAAGGGCAAACTACAGTTTTTTCTTTGAAAAACAGACTAAAATGCTGATTTTGTTTGTTTGTAGAATATGAAGATTTTTTTGTTCGAAAATGGCATAACTTTTTCAAATCTTCGAATTTCGAAAATTCAAGAGCATCAATGGATTCGGAACACCGTTGGCAATCTGTTAGCAAACGAATTTTTATTGAAATCCGACTTTTGATTTTTTGTCGATTTTTTTCGAAAGGGTATAGCCCATTGAAATTTTCGAAATTTTCGAAATTTCGAAGATCGAAAAATTTTTCGGGAGAGTAGTCAATTATTGAGCTAATGCCTCAATTATGCTGATAAAAGGGCAAACTACAGTTTTTTCTTTGAAAAACAGACTAAAATGCTGATTTTGTTTGTTTGTAGAATATGAAGATTTTTTTGTTCGAAAATGGCATAACTTTTTCAAATCTTCGAATTTCGAAAATTCAAGAGCATCAATGGATTCGGAACACCGTTGGCAATCTGTTAGCAAACGAATTTTTATTGAAATCCGACTTTTGATTTTTTGTCGATTTTTTTCGAAGGGTATAGCCCATTGAAATTTTCGAAATTTCGAAGATCGAAAAATTTTTCGGGAGAGTAGTCAAATATTGAGCTAATGCCTCAATTATGCTGATAAAAGGGCAAACTACAGTTTTTTCTTTGAAAAACAGACTAAAATGCTGATTTTGTTTGTTTGTAGAATATGTAGATCTTTTAGTTCGAAAATGGCATAACTTTTTCAAATCTTCGAATTTCGAAAATTCAAGAGCATCAATAAATTCGGAACACCGTTAGCAATCTTTAAGCAAACGAATTTTTATTGAAATCCGACTTTTGATTTTTTGTCGATTTTTTTCGAAAGGGTATAGCCCATTGAAATTTTCGAAATTTTCAAATTTCGAAGATCGAAAAATTTTTCGGGAGAGTATTCAAATATTGAGCTAATGCCTCAATTATGCTGATAAAAGGGCAAACTACAGTTTTTTCTTTGAAAAACAGACTAAAATGCTGATTTTGTTTGTTTGTAGAATATGAAGATTTTTTTGTTCGAAAATGGCATAACTTTTTCAAATCTTCGAATTTCGAAAATTCAAGAGCATCAATGGATTCGGAACACCGTTGGCAATCTGTTAGCAAACGAATTTTTATTGAAATCCGACTTTTGATTTTTTGTCGATTTTTTTCGAAAGGGTATAGCCCATTGAAATTTTCGAAATTTCGAAGATCGAAAAATTTTTCGGGAGAGTAGTCAAATATTGAGCTAATGCCTCAATTATGCTGATAAAAGGGCAAACTACAGTTTTTTCTTTGAAAAACAGACTAAAATGCTGATTTTGTTTGTTTGTAGAATATGAAGATTTTTTTGTTCGAAAATGGCATAACTTTTTCAAATCTTCGAATTTCGAAAATTCAAGAGCATCAATGGATTCGGAACACCGTTGGCAATCTATTGCCAAACGAATTTTTATTGAAATCCGACTTTTGATTTTTTGTCGATTTTTTTCGAAGGGTATAGCCCATTGAAATTTTCGAAATTTCGAAGATCGAAAAATTTTTCGGGAGAGTAGTCAAATATTGAGCTAATGCCTCAATTATGCTGATAAAAGGGCAAACTACAGTTTTTTCTTTGAAAAACAGACTAAAATGCTGATTTTGTTTGTTTGTAGAATATGAAGATTTTTTTGTTCGAAAATGGCATAACTTTTTCAAATCTTCGAATTTCGAAAATTCAAGAGCATCAATAAATTCGGAACACCGTTAGCAATCTTTAAGCAAACGAATTTTTATTGAAATCCGACTTTTGATTTTTTGTCGATTTTTTTCGAAAGGGTATAGCCCATTGAAATTTTCGAAATTTTCGAAATTTCGAAGATCGAAAAATTTTTCGGGAGAGTAGTCAAATATTGAGCTAATGCCTCAATTATGCTGATAAAAGGGCAAACTACAGTTTTTTCTTTGAAAAACAGACTAAAATGCTGATTTTGTTTGTTTGTAGAATATGTAGATCTTTTAGTTCGAAAATGGCATAACTTTTTCAAATCTTCGAATTTCGAAAATTCAAGAGCATCAATAAATTCGGAACACCGTTGGCAATCTATTGCCAAACGAATTTTTATTGAAATCCGACTTTTGATTTTTTGTCGATTTTTTTCGAAGGGTATAGCCCATTGAAATTTTCGAAATTTCGAAGATCGAAAAATTTTTCGGGAGAGTAGTCAAATATTGAGCTAATGCCTCAATTATGCTGATAAAAGGGCAAACTACAGTTTTTTCTTTGAAAAACAGACTAAAATGCTGATTTTGTTTGCTTGTAGAATATGAAGATTTTTTTGTTCGAAAATGGCAAAACTTTTTCAAATCTTCGAATTTCGAAAATTCAAGAGCATCAATAAATTCGGAACACCGTTAGCAATCTTTAAGCAAACGAATTTTTATTGAAATCCGACTTTTGATTTTTTGTCGATTTTTTTCGAAAGGGTATAGCCCATTGAAATTTTCGAAATTTTCGAAATTTCGAAGATCGAAAAATTTTTCGGGAGAGTAGTCAAATATTGAGCTAATGCCTCAATTATGCTGATAAAAGGGCAAACTACAGTTTTTTCTTTGAAAAACAGACTAAAATGCTGATTTTGTTTGTTTGTAGAATATGTAGATTTTTTAGTTCGAAAATGGCATAACTTTTTCAAATCTTCGAATTTCGAAAATTCAAGAGCATCAATAAATTCGGAACACCGTTAGCAATCTTTAAGCAAACGAATTTTTATTGAAATCCGACTTTTGATTTTTTGTCGATTTTTTTCGAAAGGGTATAGCCCATTGAAATTTTCGAAATTTTCGAAATTTCGAAGATCGAAAAATTTTTCGGGAGAGTATTCAAATATTGAGCTAATGCCTCAATTATGCTGATAAAAGGGCAAACTACAGTTTTTTCTTTGAAAAACAGACTAAAATGCTGATTTTGTTTGTTTGTAGAATATGAAGATTTTTTTGTTCGAAAATGGCATAACTTTTTCAAATCTTCGAATTTCGAAAATTCAAGAGCATCAATGGATTCGGAATACCGTTGGCAATCTGTTACCAAACGAATTTTTATTGAAATCCGACTTTTAATTTTTTGTCGATTTTTTTCGAAAGGGTATAGCCCATTGAAATTTTGGAAATTTTCGAAATTTCGAAGATCGAAAAATTTTTCGGGAGAGTAGTCAAATATTGAGCTAATGCCTCAATTATGCTGATAAAAGGGCAAACTACAGTTTTTTCTTTGAAAAACAGACTAAAATGCTGATTTTGTTTGTTTGTAGAATATGAAGATTTTTTAGTTCGAAAATGGCATAACTTTTTCAAATCTTCGAATTTCGAAAATTCAAGAGCATCAATGGATTCGGAACACCGTTGGCAATCTGTTAGCAAACGAATTTTTATTGAAATCCGACTTTTGATTTTTTGTCAATTTTTTTGGAAAGGGTATAGCCCATTGAAATTTTCGAAATTTTCGAAATTTCGAAGATCGAAAAATTTTTCGGGAGAGTAGTCAAATATTGAGCTAATGCCTCAATTATGCTGATAATATGTAGATTTTTTAGTTCGAAAATGGCATAACTTTTTCAAATCTTCGAATTTCGAAAATTCAAGAGCATCAATAAATTCGGAACACCGTTAGCAATCTTTAAGCAAACGAATTTTTATTGAAATCCGACTTTTGATTTTTTGTCGATTTTTTTCGAAAGGGTATAGCCCATTGAAATTTTCGAAATTTTCGAAATTTCGAAGATCGAAAAATTTTTCGGGAGAGTATTCAAATATTGAGCTAATGCCTCAATTATGCTGATAAAAGGGCAAACTACAGTTTTTTCTTTGAAAAACAGACTAAAATGCTGATTTTGTTTGTTTGTAGAATATGAAGATTTTTTTGTTCGAAAATGGCATAACTTTTTCAAATCTTCGAATTTCGAAAATTCAAGAGCATCAATGGATTCGGAACACCGTTGGCAATCTGTTACCAAACGAATTTTTATTGAAATCCGACTTTTGATTTTTTGTCGATTTTTTTCGAAAGGGTATAGCCCATTGAAATTTTCGAAATTTTCGAAATTTCGAAGATCGAAAAATTTTTCGGGAGAGTAGTCAAATATTGAGCTAATGCCTCAATTATGCTGATAAAAGGGCAAACTACAGTTTTTTCTTTGAAAAACAGACTAAAATGCTGATTTTGTTTGTTTGTAGAATATGTAGATCTTTTAGTTCGAAAATGGCATAACTTTTTCAAATCTTCGAATTTCGAAAATTCAAGAGCATCAATAAATTCGGAACACCGTTAGCAATCTTTAAGCAAACGAATTTTTATTGAAATCCGACTTTTGATTTTTTGTCAATTTTTTTGGAAAGGGTATAGCCCATTGAAATTTTGGAAATTTTCGAAATTTCGAAGATCGAAAAATTTTTCGGGAGAGTAGTCAAATAGTGAGCTAATGCCTCAATTATGCTGATAAAAGGGCAAACTACAGTTTTTTCTTTGAAAAACAGACTAAAATGCTGATTTTGTTTGTTTGTAGAATATGAAGATTTTTTAGTTCGAAAATGCATAACTTTTTCAAATCTTCGAATTTCGAAAATTCAAGAGCATCAATGAATTCGGAACACCGTTAGCAATCTTTAAGCAAACGAATTTTTATTGAAATCCGACATTTGATTTTTTGTCGATTTTTTTGGAAAGGGTATAGCCCATTGAAATTTTGGAAATTTTCGAAATTTCGAAGATCGAAAAATTTTTCGGGAGAGTAGTCAAATATTGAGCTAATGCCTCAATTATGCTGATAAAAGGGCAAACTACAGTTTTTTCTTTGAAAAACAGACTAAAATGCTGATTTTGTTTGTTTGTAGAATATGAAGATTTTTTAGTTCGAAAATGGCATAACTTTTTCAAATCTTCGAATTTCGAAAATTCAAGAGCATCAATGGATTCGGAACACCGTTGGCAATCTGTTACCAAACGAATTTTTATTGAAATCCGACTTTTGATTTTTTGTCAATTTTTTTGGAAAGGGTATAGCCCATTGAAATTTTCGAAATTTTCGAAATTTCGAAGATCGAAAAATTTTTCGGGAGAGTAGTCAAATATTGAGCTAATGCCTCAATTATGCTGATAAAAGGGCAAACTACAGTTTTTTCTTTGAAAAACAGACTAAAATGCTGATTTTGTTTGTTTGTAGAATATGAAGATTTTTTTGTTCGAAAATGGCATAACTTTTTCAAATCTTCGAATTTCGAAAATTCAAGAGCATCAATGGATTCGGAACACCGTTGGCAATCTGTTACCAAACGAATTTTTATTGAAATCCGACTTTTGATTTTTTGTCAATTTTTTTGGAAAGGGTATAGCCCATTGAAATTTTGGAAATTTTCGAAATTTCGAAGATCGAAAAATTTTTCGGGAGAGTAGTCAAATAGTGAGCTAATGCCTCAATTATGCTGATAAAAGGGCAAACTACAGTTTTTTCTTTGAAAAACAGACTAAAATGCTGATTTTGTTTGTTTGTAGAATATGAAGATTTTTTAGTTCGAAAATGCATAACTTTTTCAAATCTTCGAATTTCGAAAATTCAAGAGCATCAATGAATTCGGAACACCGTTAGCAATCTTTAAGCAAACGAATTTTTATTGAAATCCGACATTTGATTTTTTGTCGATTTTTTTGGAAAGGGTATAGCCCATTGAAATTTTGGAAATTTTCGAAATTTCGAAGATCGAAAAATTTTTCGGGAGAGTAGTCAAATATTGAGCTAATGCCTCAATTATGCTGATAAAAGGGCAAACTACAGTTTTTTCTTTGAAAAACAGACTAAAATGCTGATTTTGTTTGTTTGTAGAATATGAAGATTTTTTAGTTCGAAAATGGCATAACTTTTTCAAATCTTCGAATTTCGAAAATTCAAGAGCATCAATGGATTCGGAACACCGTTGGCAATCTGTTAGCAAACGAATTTTTATTGAAATCCGACTTTTGATTTTTTGTCAATTTTTTTCGAAAGGGTATAGCCCATTGAAATTTTGGAAATTTCGAAGATCGAAAAATTTTTCGGGAGAGTAGTCAAATATTGAGCTAATGCCTCAATTATGCTGATAAAAGGGCAAACTACAGTTTTTTCTTTGAAAAACAGACTAAAATGCTGATTTTGTTTGTTTGTAGAATATGAAGATTTTTTAGTTCTAAAATGGCATAACTTTTTCAAATCTTCGAATTTCGAAAATTCAAGAGCATCAATGAATTCGGAACACCGTTAGCAATCTTTAAGCAAACGAATTTTTATTGAAATCCGACATTTGATTTTTTGTCAATTTTTTTGGAAAGGGTATAGCCCATTGAAATTTTCGAAATTTTCGAAATTTCGAAGATCGAAAAATTTTTCGGGAGAGTAGTCAAATATTGAGCTAATGCCTCAATTATGCTGATAAAAGGGCAAACTACAGTTTTTTCTTTGAAAAACAGACTAAAATGCTGATTTTGTTTGTTTGTAGAATATGAAGATTTTTTTGTTCGAAAATGGCATAACTTTTTCAAATCTTCGAATTTCGAAAATTCAAGAGCATCAATGGATTCGGAACACCGTTGGCAATCTGTTAGCAAACGAATTTTTATTGAAATCCGACTTTTGATTTTTTGTCGATTTTTTTGGAAAGGGTATAGCCCATTGAAATTTTCGAAATTTCGAATATCGAAAAATTTTTCGGGAGAGTATTCAAATATTGAGCTAATGCCTCAATTATGCTGATAAAAGGGCAAACTACAGTTTTTTCTTTGAAAAACAGACTAAAATGCTGATTTTGTTTGTTTGTAGAATATGAAGATTTTTTTGTTCGAAAATGGCATAACTTTTTCAAATCTTCGAATTTCGAAAATTCAAGAGCATCAATAAATTCGGAACACCGTTAGCAATCTTTAAGCAAACTATTTTTTATTGAAATCCGACTTTTGATTTTTTGTCGATTTTTTTCGAAAGGGTATAGCCCATTGAAATTTTCGAAATTTTCGAAATTTCGAAGATCGAAAAATTTTTCGGGAGAGTAGTCAAATATTGAGCTAATGCCTCAATTATGCTGATAAAAGGGCAAACTACAGTTTTTTCTTTGAAAAACAGACTAAAATGCTGATTTTGTTTGTTTGTAGAATATGAAGATTTTTTAGTTCGAAAATGGCATAACTTTTTCAAATCTTCGAATTTCGAAAATTCAAGAGCATCAATGAATTCGGAACACCGTTAGCAATCTTTAAGCAAACGAATTTTTATTGAAATCCGACATTTGATTTTTTGTCGATTTTTTTGGAAAGGGTATAGCCCATTGAAATTTTGGAAATTTTCGAAATTTCGAAGATCGAAAAATTTTTCGGGAGAGTAGTCAAATATTGAGCTAATGCCTCAATTATGCTGATGAAAGGGCAAACTACAGTTTTTTCTTTGAAAAACAGACTAAAATGCTGATTTTGTTTGTTTGTAGAATATGAAGATTTTTTAGTTCGAAAATGGCATAACTTTTTCAAATCTTCGAATTTCGAAAATTCAAGAGCATCAATGGATTCGGAACACCGTTGGCAATCTGTTAGCAAACGAACTTTTATTGAAATCCGACTTTTGATTTTTTGTCGATTTTTTTCGAAAGGGTATAGCCCATTGAAATTTTCGAAATTTCGAAGATCGAAAAATTTTTCGGGAGAGTATTCAAATATTGAGCTAATGCCTCAATTATGCTGATAAAAGGGCAAACTACAGTTTTTTCTTTGAAAAACAGACTAAAATGCTGATTTTGTTTGTTTGTAGAATATGAAGATTTTTTTGTTCGAAAATGGCATAACTTTTTCAAATCTTCGAATTTCGAAAATTCAAGAGCATCAATGAATTCGGAACACCGTTAGCAATCTTTAAGCAAACGAATTTTTATTGAAATCCGACATTTGATTTTTTGTCGATTTTTTTGGAAAGGGTATAGCCCATTGAAATTTTGGAAATTTTCGAAATTTCGAAGATCGAAAAATTTTTCGGGAGAGTAGTCAAATATTGAGCTAATGCCTCAATTATGCTGATAAAAGGGCAAACTACAGTTTTTTCTTTGAAAAACAGACTAAAATGCTGATTTTGTTTGTTTGTAGAATATGAAGATTTTTTTGTTCGAAAATGGCATAACTTTTTCAAATCTTCGAATTTCGAAAATTCAAGAGCATCAATGGATTCGGAACACCGTTGGCAATCTGTTAGCAAACGAATTTTTATTGAAATCCGACTTTTGATTTTTTGTCGATTTTTTTCGAAAGGGTATAGCCCATTGAAAATTTCGAAAGTTCGAAGATCGAAAAATTTTTCGGGAGAGTAGTCAAATATTGAGCTAATGCCTCAATTATGCTGATAAAAGGGCAAACTACAGTTTTTTCTTTGAAAAACAGACTAAAATGCTGATTTTGTTTGTAGAATATGAAGATTTTTTAGTTCGAAAATGGCATAACTTTTTCAAATCTTCGAATTTCGAAAATTCAAGAGCATCAATGGATTCGGAACACCGTTGGCAATCTGTTAGCAAACGAATTTTTATTGAAATCCGACTTTTGATTTTTTGTCGATTTTTTTCGAAATTTTGGAAATTTTCGAAAGTTCGAAGATCGAAAAATTTTTCGGGAGAGTAGTCAAATATTGAGCTAATGCCTCAATTATGCTGATAAAAGGGCAAACTACAGTTTTTTCTTTGAAAAACAGACTAAAATACTGATTTTGTTTGTTTGTAGAATATGAAGATTTTTTAGTTCGAAAATGGCATAACTTTTTCAAATCTTCGAATTTCGAAAATTCAAGAGCATCAATGGATTTGGAACACCGTTGGCAATCTGTTAGCAAACGAATTTTTATTGAAATCCGACTTTTGATTTTTTGTCGATTTTTTTGGAAAGGGTATAGCCCATTGAAATTTTCGAAATTTCGAAGATCGAAAAATTTTTCGGGAGAGTAGTCAAATATTGAGCTAATGCCTCAATTATGCTGATAAAAGGGCAAACTACAGTTTTTTTCTTTGAAAAACAGACTAAAATGCTGATTTTGTTTGTTTGTAGAATATGAAGATTTTCTAGTTCGAAAATGGCATAACTTTTTCAAATCTTCGAATTTCGAAAATTCAAGAGCATCAATGGATTCGGAACACCGTTGGCAATCTGTTAGCAAACGAATTTTTATTGAAATCCGACTTTTGATTTTTTGTCAATTTTTTTGGAAAGGGTATAGCCCATTGAAATTTTCGAAATTTTCGAAATTTCGAAGATCGAAAAATTTTTCGGGAGAGTAGTCAAATATTGAGCTAATGCCTCAATTATGCTGATAAAAGGGCAAACTACAGTTTTTTCTTTGAAAAACAGACTAAAATGCTGATTTTGTTTGTTTGTAGAATATGAAGATTTTTTTGTTCGAAAATGGCATAACTTTTTCAAATCTTCGAATTTCGAAAATTCAAGAGCATCAATGGATTCGGAACACCGTTGGCAATCTGTTACCAAACGAATTTTTATTGAAATCCGACTTTTGATTTTTTGTCGATTTTTTTCGAAAGGGTATAGCCCATTGAAATTTTCGAAATTTCGAAGATCGAAAAATTTTTCGGGAGAGTAGTCAAATATTGAGCTAATGCCTCAATTATGCTGATAAAAGGGCAAACTACAGTTTTTTCTTTGAAAAACAGACTAAAATGCTGATTTTGTTTGTTTGTAGAATATGTAGATCTTTTAGTTCGAAAATGGCATAACTTTTTCAAATCTTCGAATTTCGAAAATTCAAGAGCATCAATAAATTCGGAACACCGTTAGCAATCTTTAAGCAAACGAATTTTTATTGAAATCCGACTTTTGATTTTTTGTCGATTTTTTTCGAAAGGGTATAGCCCATTGAAATTTTGGAAATTTTCGAAATTTCGAAGATCGAAAAATTTTTCGGGAGAGTAGTCAAATATTGAGCTAATGCCTCAATTATGCTGATAAAAGGGCAAACTACAGTTTTTTCTTTGAAAAACAGACTAAAATGCTGATTTTGTTTGTTTGTAGAATATGAAGATTTTTTAGTTCGAAAATGGCATAACTTTTTCAAATCTTCGAATTTCGAAAATTCAAGAGCATCAATGGATTCGGAACACCGTTGGCAATCTGTTACCAAACGAATTTTTATTGAAATCCGACTTTTGATTTTTTGTCGATTTTTTTGGAAAGGGCCCATTGAAATTTTCGAAATTTCGAAGATCGAAAAATTTTTCGGGAGAGTAGTCAAATATTGAGCTAATGCCTCAATTATGCTGATAAAAGGGCAAACTACAGTTTTTTCTTTGAAAAACAGACTAAAATGCTGATTTTGTTTGTTTGTAGAATATGAAGATTTTTTAGTTCGAAAATGGCATAACTTTTTCAAATCTTCGAATTTCGAAAATTCAAGAGCATCAATGGATTCGGAACACCGTTGGCAATCTGTTAGCAAACGAATTTTTATTGAAATCCGACTTTTGATTTTTCGTCGATTTTTTTCGAAATTTTGGAAATTTTCGAAAGTTCGAAGATCGAAAAATTTTTCGGGAGAGTAGTCAAATATTGAGCTAATGCCTCAATTATGCTGATAAAAGGGCAAACTACAGTTTTTTCTTTGAAAAACAGACTAAAATACTGATTTTGTTTGTTTGTAGAATATGAAGATTTTTTAGTTCGAAAATGGCATAACTTTTTCAAATCTTCGAATTTCGAAAATTCAAGAGCATCAATGGATTCGGAACACCGTTGGCAATCTGTTAGCAAACGAATTTTTATTGAAATCCGACTTTTGATTTTTTGTCGATTTTTTTGGAAAGGGTATAGCCCATTGAAATTTTCGAAATTTCGAAGATCGAAAAATTTTTCGGGAGAGTAGTCAAATATTGAGCTAATGCCTCAATTATGCTGATAAAAGGGCAAACTACAGTTTTTTTCTTTGAAAAACAGACTAAAATGCTGATTTTGTTTGTTTGTAGAATATGAAGATTTTTTTGTTCGAAAATGGCATAACTTTTTCAAATCTTCGAATTTCGAAAATTCAAGAGCATCAATGGATTCGGAACACCGTTGGCAATCTGTTAGCAAACGAATTTTTATTGAAATCCGACTTTTGATTTTTTGTCAATTTTTTTGGAAAGGGTATAGCCCATTGAAATTTTCGAAATTTTCGAAATTTCGAAGATCGAAAAATTTTTCGGGAGAGTAGTCAAATATTGAGCTAATGCCTCAATTATGCTGATAAAAGGGCAAACTACAGTTTTTTCTTTGAAAAACAGACTAAAATGCTGATTTTGTTTGTTTGTAGAATATGAAGATTTTTTTGTTCGAAAATGGCATAACTTTTTCAAATCTTCGAATTTCGAAAATTCAAGAGCATCAATGGATTCGGAACACCGTTGGCAATCTGTTACCAAACGAATTTTTATTGAAATCCGACTTTTGATTTTTTGTCGATTTTTTTCGAAAGGGTATAGCCCATTGAAATTTTCGAAATTTTCGAAATTTCGAAGATCGAAAAATTTTTCGGGAGAGTAGTCAAATATTGAGCTAATGCCTCAATTATGCTGATAAAAGGGCAAACTACAGTTTTTTCTTTGAAAAACAGACTAAAATGCTGATTTTGTTTGTTTGTAGAATATGTAGATCTTTTAGTTCGAAAATGGCATAACTTTTTCAAATCTTCGAATTTCGAAAATTCAAGAGCATCAATAAATTCGGAACACCGTTAGCAATCTTTAAGCAAACGAATTTTTATTGAAATCCGACTTTTGATTTTTTGTCGATTTTTTTCGAAAGGGTATAGCCCATTGAAATTTTGGAAATTTTCGAAATTTCGAAGATCGAAAAATTTTTCGGGAGAGTAGTCAAATATTGAGCTAATGCCTCAATTATGCTGATAAAAGGGCAAACTACAGTTTTTTCTTTGAAAAACAGACTAAAATGCTGATTTTGTTTGTTTGTAGAATATGAAGATTTTTTAGTTCGAAAATGGCATAACTTTTTCAAATCTTCGAATTTCGAAAATTCAAGAGCATCAATGGATTCGGAACACCGTTGGCAATCTGTTAGCAAACGAATTTTTATTGAAATCCGACTTTTGATTTTTTGTCAATTTTTTTGGAAAGGGTATAGCCCATTGAAATTTTCGAAATTTTCGAAATTTCGAAGATCGAAAAATTTTTCGGGAGAGTAGTCAAATATTGAGCTAATGCCTCAATTATGCTGATAAAAGGGCAAACTACAGTTTTTTCTTTGAAAAACAGACTAAAATGCTGATTTTGTTTGTTTGTAGAATATGAAGATTTTTTTGTTCGAAAATGGCATAACTTTTTCAAATCTTCGAATTTCGAAAATTCAAGAGCATCAATGGATTCGGAACACCGTTGGCAATCTGTTACCAAACGAATTTTTATTGAAATCCGTCTTTTGATTTTTTGTCAATTTTTTTGGAAAGGGTATAGCCCATTGAAATTTTGGAAATTTTCGAAATTTCGAAGATCGAAAAATTTTTCGGGAGAGTAGTCAAATAGTGAGCTAATGCCTCAATTATGCTGATAAAAGGGCAAACTACAGTTTTTTCTTTGAAAAACAGACTAAAATGCTGATTTTGTTTGTTTGTAGAATATGAAGATTTTTTAGTTCGAAAATGCATAACTTTTTCAAATCTTCGAATTTCGAAAATTCAAGAGCATCAATGAATTCGGAACACCGTTAGCAATCTTTAAGCAAACGAATTTTTATTGAAATCCGACATTTGATTTTTTGTCGATTTTTTTGGAAAGGGTATAGCCCATTGAAATTTTGGAAATTTTCGAAATTTCGAAGATCGAAAAATTTTTCGGGAGAGTAGTCAAATATTGAGCTAATGCCTCAATTATGCTGATAAAAGGGCAAACTACAGTTTTTTCTTTGAAAAACAGACTAAAATGCTGATTTTGTTTGTTTGTAGAATATGAAGATTTTTTAGTTCGAAAATGGCATAACTTTTTCAAATCTTCGAATTTCGAAAATTCAAGAGCATCAATGGATTCGGAACACCGTTGGCAATCTGTTACCAAACGAATTTTTATTGAAATCCGACTTTTGATTTTTTGTCAATTTTTTTGGAAAGGGTATAGCCCATTGAAATTTTCGAAATTTTCGAAATTTCGAAGATCGAAAAATTTTTCGGGAGAGTAGTCAAATATTGAGCTAATGCCTCAATTATGCTGATAAAAGGGCAAACTACAGTTTTTTCTTTGAAAAACAGACTAAAATGCTGATTTTGTTTGTTTGTGTGAGAAATTGATAGCCTTCCAAAATAATGTGCACGCACAAATGTTTAATGTGAATAGAATGAAAGTTTTATTAAGACTAAAATGAGAAGACAAAATTCAAATATTCCTCGCAACAGAATACAAACACATCAAAGCAAAGGCTTCTATGTTACTTAAAAGCAAAGGCTACTATGTTACTTATAAGCAAAGGCTACTATGATGAATATAAACAAAGCATGCTATGGGCAAAGCCTACTATGTTAACATACATATGAGTATTTCAAAACGAGTTAAATCTATAAGTATTTATTTGCTATTTACAACACTTCCCCTCAAAAAATACTACATAGATTTAATTATTAATGTTAAATAAACCTAAATTTCTAATACATTTATCGTGATTTAACTTAGACAAACTCTTCGTTAAAACATCTGCTGGCATCTCTGTGGTTGGGAGATACTCAATTCTTATTATCTTTCCCTTGACGTTTTCTCTCACGAAATGGTGACGAACGTCCATATGTTTCGTTCTGTTGTGAAAAATTGGATTTTTGCTCAACAATCTTGCACCTTGATTGTCGTTGTGAATTGTTATGGTATCTTGTTGACCCATTACTTCTTTCAGAAACATGCGGAGATAAATTGCTTCTTTTGTTGAATCCGCAATTGACATGTATTCGGCTTCAGTACTTGACATTGCGACAGTTCTTTGCTTTCTGGATTCCCAACAAATAGCTGTATTTGCCAACTTGAATGCATAACCTGTATATGATCTTCGGTCATCAATATTTGAACCCCAATCTGCATCGGCAAATCCTATTAGTGGCTTCCCGGTCTTCTTGAATACTAAGCCGCAATTCTCAGTTCCTTTTAAATAGCGTAGTACCCGTTTCGCAGCTATCCAATGTTGTTTACCATAATTCGTGTTGTATTGACTTAAAACACTTACTGCATGTGCAATATCCGGTCTTGTTGACGTTGCGAGATACATTAGTGATCCAACTAGATTTTGGTATGGCAAATTTTTCACTTCAGCTTTCTCTTCTTCGGTTTTAGGGCACATGTCTTTGGATAGTTTTAAACTACTATTTAAAGGAGTACTAACTGGGTTGGAATTCATCATGTTGAATCTTTTCAGCACAGTCTGAACAAATTTCTTTTGTGACATTGTTATTTCTTTGGTTTCTGGATTTTGGCGAAATTCTATTCCCAAACACATGTTCAGTCTACCCAAGTCCTTCATTTCAAAAGATTTTGCTAATTCCGATTTCATATGAATCCATTTCCTTTCGCTATTGGTTGCAATTATCAAGTCGTCTACATAAATTGCTACAAGAGTGATGTCTTCCCCTTGCTTTGATATATAGACACACGGATCACAGTCCAATGGTTTCAAGTTCAGATTCCGAAGTTTCTCATCCAGTTTCTTGTACCACTGTCGGCCAGATTGCTTTAGACCATAAAGTGCTTTTCGTAACAAACACACTTTTTCACCTCTATACTCGTGCATTTCTTTCTCGCACAGAATATATGTGAGTTCTTCTGGCAGCTTCATGTAAATGGTCTCTTCGATTTCACCATTAAGATACGCCGTTACAAAATCAAGTTGGTATATGTCGAGCTTCAATTCTGCAGCTAAGGCCATTATTAAACGGATGGACCCAATTCTAGCAACGGGTGCGAATGTTTCGTTAAAATCCACACCTGGCATTTGAGTAAAACCTTTAGCTACCAGTCTAGCTTTATAGCGCTCAACATTTCCTTCTGCCGTGTACTTCTTTCTCAATACCCATTTGCAATCGACTACTTTCTGTCCTTTCGGGAGATCTACCACTGTCCAAGTTTTATTCTTTCGAAGTGCTTGATACTCACACTTCATGGCATTTTTCCAATTTGTGGCTTCCGGACCTCTCAATGCTTCTTCGGCGTTAATTGGTTCACTGTCGTCCATCATATTTGCAACATTTGTTTCTTGATTTTCATCTTCCGGTTCAGTTTCACAAACATCGTTGTAAATTTTCCGTGGCCTTCCCTTTTTCCCAGTAAGCAGCTTCTTCGGTCTTCCAGGACCTCTTTTCATTGCTTGTGGAGTATGAAATTCTTCATTATCATCATTGTTACTAGAAGAATTTTCTAGTTCAACATTTTCTTCCGTACTGGTTTCATCTTGGACTTTGATGATGTCATTCTGAATTGCTTCTACTGTTGGCACCATGTATTCTGGAACTTCTGTTGGCTGGAATTCGACTGCTTCATGTTGTGGTAATTCGATATCAACGAAATCAGAGTAGTTATTTTCAGATCCATACGCATTCGCAAACCTTACGTCTCGAGAGCACACCATCTTACGGGTCTTTGGATCCCATAATCTATAAGCTTTCGATTTCGCAGAATATCCAATGAATATACATTTATTTGATTTCGATTCAAATTTGCCATGGCGTTTTGACTTTTCAAGCATATATGCTGTTGTACCAAACTTTTGAAAATAACTCACCACGGGTTTACGCCCAATCCACATTTGGAATGGTATTTCTCCATTTAAACTTCTTGATGGACATCTATTACGAATGTAATTTGCTGTGGATACAGCTTCTGCCCAGAAACTTGGAGCTAGGCCGGATTGTATCATCATACAACGGGCCATTTCCACCAGCGTTCGATTTTTCCGTTCGGCGATTCCATTTTGCTGAGGGGTGTATTCTACCGTAAATTCATGTTTAATACCTTCATTCTTTAAGTAATTCTGGAAACTGTTGTTCGTATATTCTGTGCCGTTGTCAGATCGAATGGCTTTTATCTTACGTCCAGTTCTTTTTTCAGCATAATTCTTAAATTCTTTGAATTTCTCTGCCACCTCGTTTTTCTTTTTCAGGAAATATATCTCGCACCATTTTGATTTATCGTCAATGAAAGTCAAAAAATATCTGCTTCCTGCAAACGAATTCACCCTCATCGGGCCACATACGTCGGTATGTATCAACTCCAGCAGTTCTGTTGATTTTGTCTCAGATCTGGGAAATGGTCTTTGAGTCTGCTTTCCCCTTACACATGTATCGCACATACCCAAATTTACATTAGTATTACAATTTATGCCAATTACCTTTTCCTTTCTGATGATTTCCTTCAAGTCATTTTCGTTAAGGTGACCAAAACGTTCATGCCATTCCAACAGATTATTTGCTTCAGCACTACGGCAATTTTCTTCGCATAATTCTTCGACGTAATATAAATTTTTGTCCCTTTTCGCTTTCATGTATTGCACATTCGTCTTTGGATCTATAACCACAGCTGCATTCTTCGAAAACTTTACTTCAAATCCATGGTCCGTCATTTTTGCCACGGACAACAAATTCGAACGTAAATCAGGAACATACAAGGTCTCTTCCAATCTTGCAGTGCAACCACCTTTGGACTTCATGATAACATTGCCGCTTCCTTCAATTCTCGTAGACTCGTTGTTGGCTAGATGTACGGTGTTATTTGTTGATTTATAAATTTTCGCAAATTTATCTTCGTCAGAGCACATATGTGATGATGCGCCCGAATCCAAACACCATTGGGTTCTCCCACTCCTTGCAAGCATCGCCACTTGAGCACTGTTGGATGATTCATGTTTCTTACCTTCTCCATTGGCATTCTTATTTCCATTCTTCCGCTTGCAATCTTTGGCCATGTGTCCAACTTTTCCACACGAATAACAGGAAAATTTAAACGTCTCACCTTTTGGCCTTGTACTTTCATTTTTCTTCTTCAAATTCTTCGCCGGTTTCTTCACAAACATTGCGTCTGTCTGCTCTTCGTTTTCGTTCCTTTTCCGGGCCTCGAATTCTTCGAATTTCTGGATCTGGCAGATTATTTTGAGTCTCAATGGCTATCCTGAATGTTTCATATTCATCCGGTATGCTGTACAAAAGCAAAATTGTCAGCAAGTCGTCGATAATATTCAGCTCCATTTCATTAATTTTGTCCACAATATCGAAAAACTTTCTTATGTGGTCCCTGACGTCCTCTCCATTCTTCATTTTCAACAAAATTAAAGATTTCAGCAACATTGCCTTACGAGCCGGACCTTTTGATTGATAAATTCCATGTAATTTATCCCAAACATCTTTGGATGTCTTGCAGTTTTTGATCTGCTTCAATTCCGCTGGAGCTATCGACAAAATCAAATCCGATTTTGCCTTGCTGTCCTCAGCTACCCATTCAGCTACTTTGTCTGCTGGTTCCGTTGGCTTCGGAAAACTTCCATCCACATATTTCCATGCATTATTCTTTATTAGCAATGCCTCAATCTGAATTTTCCACGTATCAAAATTGTCTTTTCCAAGAGGCTCGATTTTCACATTCGTATAACTCATTTTTGCACACTATTTAGTTTTTATCTTTTTAATTCGCGCAGCTGATGCGTTCTGGGCTCATAACCTGTGAGAAATTGATAGCCTTCCAAAATAATGTGCACGCACAAATGTTTAATGTGAATAGAATGAAAGTTTTATTAAGACTAAAATGAGAAGACAAAATTCAAATATTCCTCGCAACAGAATACAAACACATCAAAGCAAAGGCTTCTATGTTACTTAAAAGCAAAGGCTACTATGTTACTTATAAGCAAAGGCTACTATGATGAATATAAACAAAGCATGCTATGGGCAAAGCCTACTATGTTAACATACATATGAGTATTTCAAAACGAGTTAAATCTATAAGTATTTATTTGCTATTTACAACAGTTTGTAGAATATGAAGATTTTTTTGTTCGAAAATGGCATAACTTTTTCAAATCTTCGAATTTCGAAAATTCAAGAGCATCAATGGATTCGGAACACCGTTGGCAATCTGTTACCAAACGAATTTTTATTGAAATCCGACTTTTGATTTTTTGTCAATTTTTTTGGAAAGGGTATAGCCCATTGAAATTTTGGAAATTTTCGAAATTTCGAAGATCGAAAAATTTTTCGGGAGAGTAGTCAAATAGTGAGCTAATGCCTCAATTATGCTGATAAAAGGGCAAACTACAGTTTTTTCTTTGAAAAACAGACTAAAATGCTGATTTTGTTTGTTTGTAGAATATGAAGATTTTTTAGTTCGAAAATGCATAACTTTTTCAAATCTTCGAATTTCGAAAATTCAAGAGCATCAATGAATTCGGAACACCGTTAGCAATCTTTAAGCAAACGAATTTTTATTGAAATCCGACATTTGATTTTTTGTCGATTTTTTTGGAAAGGGTATAGCCCATTGAAATTTTGGAAATTTTCGAAATTTCGAAGATCGAAAAATTTTTCGGGAGAGTAGTCAAATATTGAGCTAATGCCTCAATTATGCTGATAAAAGGGCAAACTACAGTTTTTTCTTTGAAAAACAGACTAAAATGCTGATTTTGTTTGTTTGTAGAATATGAAGATTTTTTTGTTCGAAAATGGCATAACTTTTTCAAATCTTCGAATTTCGAAAATTCAAGAGCATCGATGGATTCGGAACACCGTTGGCAATCTGTTAGCAAACGAATTTTTATTGAAATCCGACTTTTGATTTTTTGTCGATTTTTTTGGAAAGGGTATAGCCCATTGAAATTTTCGAAATTTCGAATATCGAAAAATTTTTCGGGAGAGTATTCAAATATTGAGCTAATGCCTCAATTATGCTGATAAAAGGGCAAACTACAGTTTTTTCTTTGAAAAACAGACTAAAATGCTGATTTTGTTTGTTTGTAGAATATGAAGATTTTTTTGTTCGAAAATGGCATAACTTTTTCAAATCTTCGAATTTCGAAAATTCAAGAGCATCAATAAATTCGGAACACCGTTAGCAATCTTTAAGCAAACTATTTTTTATTGAAATCCGACTTTTGATTTTTTGTCGATTTTTTTCGAAAGGGTATAGCCCATTGAAATTTTGGAAATTTTCGAAATTTCGAAGATCGAAAAATTTTTCGGGAGAGTAGTCAAATATTGAGCTAATGCCTCAATTATGCTGATGAAAGGGCAAACTACAGTTTTTTCTTTGAAAAACAGACTAAAATGCTGATTTTGTTTGTTTGTAGAATATGAAGATTTTTTAGTTCGAAAATGGCATAACTTTTTCAAATCTTCGAATTTCGAAAATTCAAGAGCATCAATGGATTCGGAACACCGTTGGCAATCTGTTAGCAAACGAACTTTTATTGAAATCCGACTTTTGATTTTTTGTCGATTTTTTTCGAAAGGGTATAGCCCATTGAAATTTTCGAAATTTCGAAGATCGAAAAATTTTTCGGGAGAGTATTCAAATATTGAGCTAATGCCTCAATTATGCTGATAAAAGGGCAAACTACAGTTTTTTCTTTGAAAAACAGACTAAAATGCTGATTTTGTTTGTTTGTAGAATATGAAGATTTTTTTGTTCGAAAATGGCATAACTTTTTCAAATCTTCGAATTTCGAAAATTCAAGAGCATCAATGAATTCGGAACACCGTTAGCAATCTTTAAGCAAACGAATTTTTATTGAAATCCGACATTTGATTTTTTGTCGATTTTTTTGGAAAGGGTATAGCCCATTGAAATTTTGGAAATTTTCGAAATTTCGAAGATCGAAAAATTTTTCGGGAGAGTAGTCAAATATTGAGCTAATGCCTCAATTATGCTGATAAAAGGGCAAACTACAGTTTTTTCTTTGAAAAACAGACTAAAATGCTGATTTTGTTTGTTTGTAGAATATGAAGATTTTTTTGTTCGAAAATGGCATAACTTTTTCATATCTTCGAATTTCGAAAATTCAAGAGCATCAATGGATTCGGAACACCGTTGGCAATCTGTTAGCAATCTGTTAGTAGAATATGAAGATTTTTTTGTTCGAAAATGGCATAACTTTTTCAAATCTTCGAATTTCGAAAATTCAAGAGCATCAATGGATTCGGAACACCGTTGGCAATCTGTTAGCAAACGAATTTTTATTGAAATCCGACTTTTGATTTTTTGTCGATTTTTTTGGAAAGGGTATAGCCCATTGAAATTTTCGAAATTTTGAAGATCGAAAAATTTTTCGGGAGAGTAGTCAAATATTGAGCTAATGCCTCAATTATGCTGATAAAAGGGCAAACTACAGTTTTTTCTTTGAAAAACAGACTAAAATGCTGATTTTGTTTGTTTGTAGAATATGAAGATTTTTTTGTTCGAAAATGGCATAACTTTTTCAAATCTTCGAATTTCGAAAATTCAAGAGCATCAATGGATTCGGAACACCGTTGGCAATCTGTTAGCAAACGAATTTTTATTGAAATCCGACTTTTGATTTTTTGTCGATTTTTTTCGAAAGGGTATAGCCCATTGAAATTTTCGAAAGTTCGAAGATCGAAAAATTTTTCGGGAGAGTAGTCAAATATTGAGCTAATGCCTCAATTATGCTGATAAAAGGGCAAACTACAGTTTTTTCTTTGAAAAACAGACTAAAATGCTGATTTTGTTTGTTTGTAGAATATGAAGATTTTTTAGTTCGAAAATGGCATAACTTTTTCAAATCTTCGAATTTCGAAAATTCAAGAGCATCAATGGATTCGGAACACCGTTGGCAATCTGTTAGCAAACGAATTTTTATTGAAATCCGACTTTTGATTTTTTGTCGATTTTTTTCGAAGGGTATAGCCCATTGAAATTTTCGAAATTTTCGAAATTTCGAAGATCGAAAAATTTTTCGGGAGAGTAGTCAAATATTGAGCTAATGCCTCAATTATGCTGATAAAAGGGCAAACTACAGTTTTTTCTTTGAAAAACAGACTAAAATGCTGATTTTGTTTGTTTGTAGAATATGAAGATTTTTTAGTTCGAAAATGGCATAACTTTTTCAAATCTTCGAATTTCGAAAATTCAAGAGCATCAATGGATTCGGAACACCGTTGGCAATCTGTTACCAAACGAATTTTTATTGAAATCCGACTTTTGATTTTTTGTCGATTTTTTTGGAAAGGGCCCATTGAAATTTTCGAAATTTCGAAGATCGAAAAATTTTTCGGGAGAGTAGTCAAATATTGAGCTAATGCCTCAATTATGCTGATAAAAGGGCAAACTACAGTTTTTTCTTTGAAAAACAGACTAAAATGCTGATTTTGTTTGTTTGTAGAATATGAAGATTTTTTAGTTCGAAAATGGCATAACTTTTTCAAATCTTCGAATTTCGAAAATTCAAGAGCATCAATGGATTCGGAACACCGTTGGCAATCTGTTAGCAAACGAATTTTTATTGAAATCCGACTTTTGATTTTTTGTCGATTTTTTTCGAAATTTTGGAAATTTTCGAAAGTTCGAAGATCGAAAAATTTTTCGGGAGAGTAGTCAAATATTGAGCTAATGCCTCAATTATGCTGATAAAAGGGCAAACTACAGTTTTTTCTTTGAAAAACAGACTAAAATACTGATTTTGTTTGTTTGTAGAATATGAAGATTTTTTAGTTCGAAAATGGCATAACTTTTTCAAATCTTCGAATTTCGAAAATTCAAGAGCATCAATGGATTCGGAACACCGTTGGCAATCTGTTAGCAAACGAATTTTTATTGAAATCCGACTTTTGATTTTTTGTCGATTTTTTTGGAAAGGGTATAGCCCATTGAAATTTTCGAAATTTTCGAAATTTCGAAGATCGAAAAATTTTTCGGGAGAGTAGTCAAATATTGAGCTAATGCCTCAATTATGCTGATAAAAGGGCAAACTACAGTTTTTTTCTTTGAAAAACAGACTAAAATGCTGATTTTGTTTGTTTGTAGAATATGAAGATTTTCTAGTTCGAAAATGGCATAACTTTTTCATATCTTCGAATTTCGAAAATTCAAGAGCATCAATGGATTCGGAACACCGTTGGCAATCTGTTAGCAATCTGTTAGTAGAATATGAAGATTTTTTTGTTCGAAAATGGCATAACTTTTTCAAATCTTCGAATTTCGAAAATTCAAGAGCATCAATGGATTCGGAACACCGTTGGCAATCTGTTAGCAAACGAATTTTTATTGAATTCCGACTTTTGATTTTTTGTCGATTTTTTTGGAAAGGGTATAGCCCATTGAAATTTTCGAAATTTCGAAGATCGAAAAATTTTTCGGGAGAGTAGTCAAATATTGAGCTAATGCCTCAATTATGCTGATAAAAGGGCAAACTACAGTTTTTTCTTTGAAAAACAGACTAAAATGCTGATTTTGTTTGTTTGTAGAATATGAAGATTTTTTTGTTCGAAAATGGCATAACTTTTTCAAATCTTCGAATTTCGAAAATTCAAGATTCGGAAAATTCAATGGATTCGGAACACCGTTGGCAATCTGTTAGCAAACGAATTTTTATTGAAATCCGACTTTTGATTTTTTGTCGATTTTTTTGGAAAGGGTATAGCCCATTGAAATTTTCGAAATTTCGAAGATCGAACAATTTTTCGGGAGAGTAGTCAAATATTGAGCTAATGCCTCAATTATGCTGATAAAAGGGCAAACTACAGTTTTTTCTTTGAAAAACAGACTAAAATGCTGATTTTGTTTGTTTGTAGAATATGAAGATTTTCTAGTTCGAAAATGGCAAAACTGTTTCAAATCTTCGAATTTCGAAAATTCAAGAGCATCAATGGATTCGAAACACCGTTGGCAATCTGTTAGCAAACGAATTTTTATTGAAATCCGACTTTTGATTTTTTGTCGATTTTTTTGGAAAGGGTATAGCCCATTGAAATTTTCGAAGATCGAAAAATTTTTCGGGAGAGTAGTCAAATATTGAGCTAATGCCTCAATTATGCTGATAAAAGGGCAAACTACAGTTTTTTCTTTGAAAAACAGACTAAAATGCTGATTTTGTTTGTTTGTAGAATATGAAGATTTTCTAGTTCGAAAATTGCATAACTTTTTCAAATCTTCGAATTTCGAAAATTCAAGAGCATCAATGGATTCGGAACACCGTTGGCAATCTGTTAGCAAACGAATTTTTATTGAAATCCGACTTTTGATTTTTTGTCGATTTTTTTGGAAAGGGTATAGCCCATTGAAATTTTCGAAATTTCGAAGATCGAAAAATTTTTCGGGAGAGTATTCAAATATTGAGCTAATGCCTCAATTATGCTGATAAAAGGGCAAACTACAGTTTTTTCTTTGAAAAACAGACTAAAATGCTGATTTTGTTTGTTTGTAGAATATGAAGATTTTTTTGTTCGAAAATGGCATAACTTTTTCAAATCTTCGAATTTCGAAAATTCAAGATTCGGAAAATTCAATGGATTCGGAACACCTTTGGCAATCTGTTAGCAAACGAATTTTTATTGAAATCCGACTTTTGATTTTTTGTCAATTTTTTTGGAAGGGGTATAGCCCATTGAAATTTTAGAAATTTTCGAAATTTCGAAGATCGAAAAATTTTTCGGGAGAGTATTCAAATATTGAGTTAATGCCTCAATTATGCTGATAAAAGGGCAAACTACAGTTTTTTCTTTGAAAAACAGACTAAAATGCTGATTTTGTTTGTTTGTAGAATATGAAGATTTTTTAGTTCGAAAATAGCATAACTTTTTCAAATCTTCGAATTTCGAAAATTCAAGAGCATCAATGGATTCGGAACACCGTTGGCAATCTGTTAGCAAACGAATTTTTATTGAAATCCGACTTTTGATTTTTTGTCGATTTTTTTGGAAAGGGTATAGCCCATTGAAATTTTCGAAATTTCGAAGATCGAAAAATTTTTCGGGAGAGTAGTCAAATATTGAGCTAATGCCTCAATTATGCTGATAAAAGGGCAAACTACAGTTTTTTCTTTGAAAAACAGACTAAAATGCTGATTTTGTTTGTTTGTAGAATATGAAGATTTTTTTGTTCGAAAATGGCATAACTTTTTCAAATCTTCGAATTTCGAAAATTCAAGAGCATCAATGGATTCGGAACACCGTTGGCAATCTGTTGGCACGAATTTTTATTGAAATCCGACTTTTGATTTTTTGTCAATTTTTTTGGAAAGGGTATAGCCCATTGAAATTTTCGAAATTTCGAAAATCGAAAAATTTTTCGGGAGAGTAGTCAAATATTGAGCTAATGCCTCAATTATGCTGATAAAAGGGCAAACTACAGTTTTTTCTTTGAAAAACAGACTAAAATGCTGATTTTGTTTGTTTGTAGAATATGAAGATATTTTTGTTCGAAAATGGCATAACTTTTTCAAATCTTCGAATTTCGAAAATTCAAGAGCATCAATGGATTCGGAACACCGTTGGCAATCTGTTAGCAAACGAATTTTTATTGAAATCCGACATTTGATTTTTTGTCGATTTTTTTTAAAGGGTATAGCCCATTGAAATTTTCGAAATTTCGAAGATCGAAAAATTTTTCGGGAGAGTAGTCAAATATTGAGCTAATGCCTCAATTATGCTGATAAAAGGGCAAACTACAGTTTTTTCTTTGAAAAACAGACTAAAATGCTGATTTTGTTTGTTTGTAGAATATGAAGATTTTTTAGTTCGAAAATGGCATAACTTTTTCAAATCTTCGAATTTCGAAAATTCAAGAGCATCAATGGATTCGGAACACCGTTGGCAATCTGTTAGCAAACGAATTTTTATTGAAATCCGACTTTTGATTTTTTGTCGATTTTTTTCGAAGGGTATAGCCCATTGAAATTTTCGAAATTTTCGAAATTTCGAAGATCGAAAAATTTTTCGGGAGAGTGGTCAAATATTGAGCTAATGCCTCAATTATGCTGATAAAAGGTCAACCTACAGTTTTTTCTTTGAAAAACAGACTTAAATGCTGATTTTGTTTGTTTGTAGAATATGAAAATTTTTTTGTTCGAAAATGGCATAACTTTTTCAAATCTTCGAATTTCGAAAATTCAAGAGCATCAATGGATTCGGAACACCGTTGGCAATCTGTTAGCAAACGAATTTTTATTGAAATCCGACTTTTGATTTTTTGTCGATTTTTTTGAAAAGGGTATAGCCCATTGAAATTTTCGAAAGTTCGAAGATCGAACAATTTTTCGGGAGAGTAGTCAAATATTGAGCTAATGCCTCAATTATGCTGATAAAAGGGCAAACTACAGTTTTTTCTTTGAAAAACAGATTAAAATGCTGATTTTGTTTGTTTGTAGAATATGAAGATTTTTTAGTTCGAAAATGGCATAACTTTTTCAAATCTTCGAATTTCGAAAATTCAAGAGCATCAATGGATTCGGAACACCGTTGGCAATCTGTTAGCAAACGAATTTTTATTGAAATCCGACTTTTGATTTTTTGTCAATTTTTTTGGAAAGGGTATAGCCCATTGAAATTTTCGAAATTTTCGAAATTTCGAAGATCGAAAAATTTTTCGGGAGAGTAGTCAAATATTGAGCTAATGCCTCAATTATGCAGATAAAAGGGCAAACTACAGTTTTTTCTTTGAAAAACAGACTAAAATGCTGATTTTGTTTGTTTGTAGAATATGAAGATTTTTTAGTTCGAAAATGGCATAACTTTTTCAAATCTTCGAATTTCGAAAATTCAAGAGCATCAATGAATTCGGAACACCGTTAGCAATCTTTAAGCAAACGAATTTTTATTGAAATCCGACATTTGATTTTTTGTCAATTTTTTTGGAAAGGGTATAGCCCATTGAAATTTTCGAAATTTTCGAAATTTCGAAGATCGAAAAATTTTTCGGGAGAGTAGTCAAATATTGAACTAATGCCTCAATTATGCTGATAAAAGGGCAAACTACAGTTTTTTCTTTGAAAAACAGACTAAAATGCTGATTTTGTTTGTTTGTAGAATATGAAGATTTTTTAGTTCGAAAATGGCATAACTTTTTCAAATCTTCAAATTTCGAAAATTCAAGAGCATCAATGGATTCGGAACACCGTTGGCAATCTGTTAGCAAACGAATTTTTATTGAAATCCGACTTTTGATTTTTTGTCGATTTTTTTCGAAAGGGTATAGCCCATTGAAATTTTCGAAATTTTCGAAAGTTCGAAGATCGAAAAATTTTTCGGGAGAGTAGTCAAATATTGAGCTAATGCCTCAATTATGCTGATAAAAGGGCAAACTACAGTTTTTTCTTTGAAAAACAGACTAAAATGCTGATTTTGTTTGTTTGTAGAATATGAAGATTTTTTTGTTCGAAAATGGCATAACTTTTTCAAATCTTCGAATTTCGAAAATTCAAGAGCATCAATGGATTCGGAACACCGTTGGCAATCTGTTACCAAACGAATTTTTATTGAAATCACACTTTTGATTTTTTGTCGATTTTTTTCGAAAGGGTATAGCCCATTGAAATTTTCGAAATTTCGAAGATCGAAAAATTTTTCGGGAGAGTAGTCAAATATTGAGCTAATGCCTCAATTATGCTGATAAAAGGGCAAACTACAGTTTTTTCTTTGAAAAACAGACTAAAATGCTGATTTTGTTTGTTTGTAGAATATGTAGATTTTTTAGTTCGAAAATGGCATAACTTTTTCAAATCTTCGAATTTCGAAAATTCAAGAGCATCAATAAATTCGGAACACCGTTGGCAATCTGTTAGCAAACGAATTTTTATTGAAATCCGACTTTTGATTTTTTGTCGATTTTTTTGGAAAGGGTATAGCCCATTGAAATTTTGGAAATTTTCGAAATTTCGAAGATCGAAACATTTTTCGGGAGAGTAGTCAAACATTGAGCTAATGCCTCAATTATGCTGATAAAAGGGCAAACTACAGTTTTTTCTTTGAAAAACAGACTAAAATGCTGATTTTGTTTGTTTGTAGAATATGAAGATTTTCTAGTTCGAAAATGGCATAACTTTTTCAAATCTTTGAATTTCGAAAATTCAAGAGCATCAATGGATTCGGAACACCGTTGGCAATCTGTTAGCAAACGAATTTTTATTGAAATCCGACTTTTGATTTTTTGTAAATTTTTTTGGAAAGGGTATAGCCCATTGAAATTTTCGAAATTTCGAAGATCGAAAAATTTTTCGGGAGAGTAGTCAAATATTGAGCTAATGCCTCAATTATGCTGATAAAAGGGCAAACTACAGTTTTTTCTTTGAAAAACAGACTAAAATGCTGATTTTGTTTGTTTGTAGAATATGAAGATATTTTTGTTCGAAAATGGCATAACTTTTTCAAATCTTCGAATTTCGAAAATTCAAGAGCATCAATGGATTCGGAACACCGTTGGCAATCTGTTAGCAAACGAATTTTTATTGAAATCCGACTTTTGATTTTTAGTCGATTTTTTTCGAAATTTTGGAAATTTTCGAAATTTCGAAGATCGAAACATTTTTCGGGAGAGTAGTCAAACATTGAGCTAATGCCTCAATTATGCTGATAAAAGGGCAAACTACAGTTTTTTCTTTGAAAAACAGACTAAAATGCTGATTTTGTTTGTTTGTAGAATATGAAGATTTTCTAGTTCGAAAATGGCATAACTTTTTCAATTCTTTGAATTTCGAAAATTCAAGAGCATCAATGGATTCGGAACACCGTTGGCAATCTGTTAGCAAACGAATTTTTATTGAAATCCGACTTTTGATTTTTTGTCATTTTTTTTGGAAAGGGTATAGCCCATTGAAATTTTGGAAATTTTCGAAATTTCGAAGATCGAAAAATTTTTCGGGAGAGTAGTCAAATATTGAGCTAATGCCTCAATTATGCTGATAAAAGGGCAAACTACAGTTTTTTCTTTGAACACCGTTGGCAATCTGTTAGCAAACGAATTTTTATTGAAATCCGACTTTTGATTTTTTGTCAATTTTTTTGGAAAGGGTATAGCCCATTGAAATTTTGGAAATTTTCGAAATTTCGAAGATCGAAACATTTTTCGGGAGAGTAGTCAAACATTGAGCTAATGCCTCAATTATGCTGATAAAAGGGCAAACTACAGTTTTTTCTTTAAAAAACAGACTAAAATGCTGATTTTGTTTGTTTGTAGAATATGAAGATTTTTTACTTCGAAAATGGCATAACTTTTTCAAATCTTCGAATTTCGAAAATTCAAGAGCATCAATGAATTCGGAACACCGTTAGCAATCTTTAAGCAAACGAATTTTTATTGAAATCCGACTTTTGATTTTTTGTCGATTTTTTTCGAATGGGTATAGCCCATTGAAATTTTGGAAATTTTCGAAATTTCGAAGATCGAAAAATTTTTCGGGAGAGTAGTCAAATATTGAGCTAATGCCTCAATTATGCTGATAAAAGGGCAAACTACAGTTTTTTCTTTGAAAAACAGACTAAAATGCTGATTTTGTTTGTTTGTAGAATATGAAGATTTTTTACTTCGAAAATGGCATAACTTTTTCAAATCTTCGAATTTCGAAAATTCAAGAGCATCAATGAATTCGGAACACCGTTAGCAATCTTTAAGCAAACGAATTTTTATTGAAATCCGACATTTGATTTTTTGTCGATTTTTTTCGAAAGGGTATAGCCCATTGAAATTTTGGAAATTTTCGAAATTTCGAAGATCGAAACATTTTTCGGGAGAGTAGTCAAACATTGAGCTAATGCCTCAATTATGCTGATAAAAGGGCAAACTACAGTTTTTTCTTTGAAAAACAGACTAAAATGTTGATTTTGTTTGTTTGTAGAATATGAAGATTTTTTTGTTCGAAAATGGCATAACTTTTTCAAATCTTCGAATTTCGAAAATTCAAGAGCATCGATGGATTCGGAACACCGTTGGCAATCTGTTAGCAAACGAATTTTTATTGAAATCCGACTTTTGATTTTTTGTCGATTTTTTTGGAAAGGGTATAGCCCATTGAAATTTTCGAAATTTCGAATATCGAAAAATTTTTCGGGAGAGTATTCAAATATTGAGCTAATGCCTCAATTATGCTGATAAAAGGGCAAACTACAGTTTTTTCTTTGAAAAACAGACTAAAATGCTGATTTTGTTTGTTTGTAGAATATGAAGATTTTTTTGTTCGAAAATGGCATAACTTTTTCAAATCTTCGAATTTCGAAAATTCAAGAGCATCAATAAATTCGGAACACCGTTAGCAATCTTTAAGCAAACTATTTTTTATTGAAATCCGACTTTTGATTTTTTGTCAATTTTTTTGGAAAGGGTATAGCCCATTGAAATTTTCGAAATTTTCGAAATTTCGAAGATCGAAAAATTTTTCGGGAGAGTAGTCAAATATTGAGCTAATGCCTCAATTATGCTGATAAAAGGGCAAACTACAGTTTTTTCTTTGAAAAACAGACTAAAATGCTGATTTTGTTTGTTTGTAGAATATGAAGATTTTTTAGTTCGAAAATGGCATAACTTTTTCAAATCTTCGAATTTCGAAAATTCAAGAGCATCAATGGATTCGGAACACCGTTGGCAATCTGTTACCAAACGAATTTTTATTGAAATCCGACTTTTGATTTTTTGTCGATTTTTTTGGAAAGGGCCCATTGAAATTTTCGAAATTTCGAAGATCGAAAAATTTTTCGGGAGAGTAGTCAAATATTGAGCTAATGCCTCAATTATGCTGATAAAAGGGCAAACTACAGTTTTTTCTTTGAAAAACAGACTAAAATGCTGATTTTGTTTGTTTGTAGAATATGAAGATTTTTTAGTTCGAAAATGGCATAACTTTTTCAAATCTTCGAATTTCGAAAATTCAAGAGCATCAATGGATTCGGAACACCGTTGGCAATCTGTTAGCAAACGAATTTTTATTGAAATCCGACTTTTGATTTTTTGTCGATTTTTTTCGAAATTTTGGAAATTTTCGAAAGTTCGAAGATCGAAAAATTTTTCGGGAGAGTAGTCAAATATTGAGCTAATGCCTCAATTATGCTGATAAAAGGGCAAACTACAGTTTTTTCTTTGAAAAACAGACTAAAATACTGATTTTGTTTGTTTGTAGAATATGAAGATTTTTTAGTTCGAAAATGGCATAACTTTTTCAAATCTTCGAATTTCGAAAATTGAAAGAGCATCAATGGATTCGGAACACCGTTGGCAATCTGTTAGCAAACGAATTTTTATTGAAATCCGACTTTTGATTTTTTGTCGATTTTTTTGGAAAGGGTATAGCCCATTGAAATTTTCGAAATTTTCGAAATTTCGAAGATCGAAAAATTTTTCGGGAGAGTAGTCAAATATTGAGCTAATGCCTCAATTATGCTGATAAAAGGGCAAACTACAGTTTTTTTCTTTGAAAAACAGACTAAAATGCTGATTTTGTTTGTTTGTAGAATATGAAGATTTTCTAGTTCGAAAATGGCATAACTTTTTCATATCTTCGAATTTCGAAAATTCAAGAGCATCAATGGATTCGGAACACCGTTGGCAATCTGTTAGCAATCTGTTAGTAGAATATGAAGATTTTTTTGTTCGAAAATGGCATAACTTTTTCAAATCTTCGAATTTCGAAAATTCAAGAGCATCAATGGATTCGGAACACCGTTGGCAATCTGTTAGCAAACGAATTTTTATTGAAATCCGACTTTTGATTTTTTGTCGATTTTTTTGGAAAGGGTATAGCCCATTGAAATTTTCGAAATTTTGAAGATCGAAAAATTTTTCGGGAGAGTAGTCAAATATTGAGCTAATGCCTCAATTATGCTGATAAAAGGGCAAACTACAGTTTTTTCTTTGAAAAACAGACTAAAATGCTGATTTTGTTTGTTTGTAGAATATGAAGATTTTTTTGTTCGAAAATGGCATAACTTTTTCAAATCTTCGAATTTCGAAAATTCAAGAGCATCAATGGATTCGGAACACCGTTGGCAATCTGTTAGCAAACGAATTTTTATTGAAATCCGACTTTTGATTTTTTGTCGATTTTTTTCGAAAGGGTATAGCCCATTGAAATTTTCGAAAGTTCGAAGATCGAAAAATTTTTCGGGAGAGTAGTCAAATATTGAGCTAATGCCTCAATTATGCTGATAAAAGGGCAAACTACAGTTTTTTCTTTGAAAAACAGACTAAAATGCTGATTTTGTTTGTTTGTAGAATATGAAGATTTTTTAGTTCGAAAATGGCATAACTTTTTCAAATCTTCGAATTTCGAAAATTCAAGAGCATCAATGGATTCGGAACACCGTTGGCAATCTGTTAGCAAACGAATTTTTATTGAAATCCGACTTTTGATTTTTTGTCGATTTTTTTCGAAGGGTATAGCCCATTGAAATTTTCGAAATTTTCGAAATTTCGAAGATCGAAAAATTTTTCGGGAGAGTAGTCAAATATTGAGCTAATGCCTCAATTATGCTGATAAAAGGGCAAACTACAGTTTTTTCTTTGAAAAACAGACTAAAATGCTGATTTTGTTTGTTTGTAGAATATGAAGATTTTTTAGTTCGAAAATGGCATAACTTTTTCAAATCTTCGAATTTCGAAAATTCAAGAGCATCAATGGATTCGGAACACCGTTGGCAATCTGTTACCAAACGAATTTTTATTGAAATCCGACTTTTGATTTTTTGTCGATTTTTTTGGAAAGGGCCCATTGAAATTTTCGAAATTTCGAAGATCGAAAAATTTTTCGGGAGAGTAGTCAAATATTGAGCTAATGCCTCAATTATGCTGATAAAAGGGCAAACTACAGTTTTTTCTTTGAAAAACAGACTAAAATGCTGATTTTGTTTGTTTGTAGAATATGAAGATTTTTTAGTTCGAAAATGGCATAACTTTTTCAAATCTTCGAATTTCGAAAATTCAAGAGCATCAATGGATTCGGAACACCGTTGGCAATCTGTTAGCAAACGAATTTTTATTGAAATCCGACTTTTGATTTTTTGTCGATTTTTTTCGAAATTTTGGAAATTTTCGAAAGTTCGAAGATCGAAAAATTTTTCGGGAGAGTAGTCAAATATTGAGCTAATGCCTCAATTATGCTGATAAAAGGGCAAACTACAGTTTTTTCTTTGAAAAACAGACTAAAATACTGATTTTGTTTGTTTGTAGAATATGAAGATTTTTTAGTTCGAAAATGGCATAACTTTTTCAAATCTTCGAATTTCGAAAATTCAAGAGCATCGATGGATTCGGAACACCGTTGGCAATCTGTTAGCAAACGAATTTTTATTGAAATCCGACTTTTGATTTTTTGTCGATTTTTTTGGAAAGGGTATAGCCCATTGAAATTTTCGAAATTTCGAATATCGAAAAATTTTTCGGGAGAGTATTCAAATATTGAGCTAATGCCTCAATTATGCTGATAAAAGGGCAAACTACAGTTTTTTCTTTGAAAAACAGACTAAAATGCTGATTTTGTTTGTTTGTAGAATATGAAGATATTTTTGTTCGAAAATGGCATAACTTTTTCAAATCTTCGAATTTCGAAAATTCAAGAGCATCAATGGATTCGGAACACCGTTGGCAATCTGTTAGCAAACGAATTTTTATTGAAATCCGACTTTTGATTTTTAGTCGATTTTTTTCGAAATTTTGGAAATTTTCGAAATTTCGAAGATCGAAACATTTTTCGGGAGAGTAGTCAAACATTGAGCTAATGCCTCAATTATGCTGATAAAAGGGCAAACTACAGTTTTTTCTTTGAAAAACAGACTAAAATGCTGATTTTGTTTGTTTGTAGAATATGAAGATTTTCTAGTTCGAAAATGGCATAACTTTTTCAATTCTTTGAATTTCGAAAATTCAAGAGCATCAATGGATTCGGAACACCGTTGGCAATCTGTTAGCAAACGAATTTTTATTGAAATCCGACTTTTGATTTTTTGTCATTTTTTTTGGAAAGGGTATAGCCCATTGAAATTTTGGAAATTTTCGAAATTTCGAAGATCGAAAAATTTTTCGGGAGAGTAGTCAAATATTGAGCTAATGCCTCAATTATGCTGATAAAAGGGCAAACTACAGTTTTTTCTTTGAACACCGTTGGCAATCTGTTAGCAAACGAATTTTTATTGAAATCCGACTTTTGATTTTTTGTCAATTTTTTTGGAAAGGGTATAGCCCATTGAAATTTTGGAAATTTTCGAAATTTCGAAGATCGAAACATTTTTCGGGAGAGTAGTCAAACATTGAGCTAATGCCTCAATTATGCTGATAAAAGGGCAAACTACAGTTTTTTCTTTAAAAAACAGACTAAAATGCTGATTTTGTTTGTTTGTAGAATATGAAGATTTTTTACTTCGAAAATGGCATAACTTTTTCAAATCTTCGAATTTCGAAAATTCAAGAGCATCAATGAATTCGGAACACCGTTGGCAATCTGTTACCAAACGAATTTTTATTGAAATCCGACTTTTGATTTTTTGTCAATTTTTTTGGAAAGGGTATAGCCCATTGAAATTTTCGAAATTTTCGAAATTTCGAAGATCGAAAAATTTTTCGGGAGAGTAGTCAAATATTGAGCTAATGCCTCAATTATGCTGATAAAAGGGCAAACTACAGTTTTTTCTTTGAAAAACAGACTAAAATGCTGATTTTGTTTGTTTGTAGAATATGAAGATTTTTTAGTTCGAAAATGGCATAACTTTTTCAAATCTTCGAATTTCGAAAATTCAAGAGCATCAATGGATTCGGAACACCGTTGGCAATCTGTTACCAAACGAATTTTTATTGAAATCCGACTTTTGATTTTTTGTCGATTTTTTTGGAAAGGGCCCATTGAAATTTTCGAAATTTCGAAGATCGAAAAATTTTTCGGGAGAGTAGTCAAATATTGAGCTAATGCCTCAATTATGCTGATAAAAGGGCAAACTACAGTTTTTTCTTTGAAAAACAGACTAAAATGCTGATTTTGTTTGTTTGTAGAATATGAAGATTTTTTAGTTCGAAAATGGCATAACTTTTTCAAATCTTCGAATTTCGAAAATTCAAGAGCATCAATGGATTCGGAACACCGTTGGCAATCTGTTAGCAAACGAATTTTTATTGAAATCCGACTTTTGATTTTTTGTCGATTTTTTTCGAAATTTTGGAAATTTTCGAAAGTTCGAAGATCGAAAAATTTTTCGGGAGAGTAGTCAAATATTGAGCTAATGCCTCAATTATGCTGATAAAAGGGCAAACTACAGTTTTTTCTTTGAAAAACAGACTAAAATACTGATTTTGTTTGTTTGTAGAATATGAAGATTTTTTAGTTCGAAAATGGCATAACTTTTTCAAATCTTCGAATTTCGAAAATTCAAGAGCATCAATGGATTCGGAACACCGTTGGCAATCTGTTAGCAAACGAATTTTTATTGAAATCCGACTTTTGATTTTTTGTCGATTTTTTTGGAAAGGGTATAGCCCATTGAAATTTTCGAAATTTTCGAAATTTCGAAGATCGAAAAATTTTTCGGGAGAGTAGTCAAATATTGAGCTAATGCCTCAATTATGCTGATAAAAGGGCAAACTACAGTTTTTTTCTTTGAAAAACAGACTAAAATGCTGATTTTGTTTGTTTGTAGAATATGAAGATTTTCTAGTTCGAAAATGGCATAACTTTTTCATATCTTCGAATTTCGAAAATTCAAGAGCATCAATGGATTCGGAACACCGTTGGCAATCTGTTAGCAATCTGTTAGTAGAATATGAAGATTTTTTTGTTCGAAAATGGCATAACTTTTTCAAATCTTCGAATTTCGAAAATTCAAGAGCATCAATGGATTCGGAACACCGTTGGCAATCTGTTAGCAAACGAATTTTTATTGAAATCCGACTTTTGATTTTTTGTCGATTTTTTTGGAAAGGGTATAGCCCATTGAAATTTTCGAAATTTTGAAGATCGAAAAATTTTTCGGGAGAGTAGTCAAATATTGAGCTAATGCCTCAATTATGCTGATAAAAGGGCAAACTACAGTTTTTTCTTTGAAAAACAGACTAAAATGCTGATTTTGTTTGTTTGTAGAATATGAAGATTTTTTTGTTCGAAAATGGCATAACTTTTTCAAATCTTCGAATTTCGAAAATTCAAGAGCATCAATGGATTCGGAACACCGTTGGCAATCTGTTAGCAAACGAATTTTTATTGAAATCCGACTTTTGATTTTTTGTCGATTTTTTTCGAAAGGGTATAGCCCATTGAAATTTTCGAAAGTTCGAAGATCGAAAAATTTTTCGGGAGAGTAGTCAAATATTGAGCTAATGCCTCAATTATGCTGATAAAAGGGCAAACTACAGTTTTTTCTTTGAAAAACAGACTAAAATGCTGATTTTGTTTGTTTGTAGAATATGAAGATTTTTTAGTTCGAAAATGGCATAACTTTTTCAAATCTTCGAATTTCGAAAATTCAAGAGCATCAATGGATTCGGAACACCGTTGGCAATCTGTTAGCAAACGAATTTTTATTGAAATCCGACTTTTGATTTTTTGTCGATTTTTTTCGAAGGGTATAGCCCATTGAAATTTTCGAAATTTTCGAAATTTCGAAGATCGAAAAATTTTTCGGGAGAGTAGTCAAATATTGAGCTAATGCCTCAATTATGCTGATAAAAGGGCAAACTACAGTTTTTTCTTTGAAAAACAGACTAAAATGCTGATTTTGTTTGTTTGTAGAATATGAAGATTTTTTAGTTCGAAAATGGCATAACTTTTTCAAATCTTCGAATTTCGAAAATTCAAGAGCATCAATGGATTCGGAACACCGTTGGCAATCTGTTACCAAACGAATTTTTATTGAAATCCGACTTTTGATTTTTTGTCGATTTTTTTGGAAAGGGCCCATTGAAATTTTCGAAATTTCGAAGATCGAAAAATTTTTCGGGAGAGTAGTCAAATATTGAGCTAATGCCTCAATTATGCTGATAAAAGGGCAAACTACAGTTTTTTCTTTGAAAAACAGACTAAAATGCTGATTTTGTTTGTTTGTAGAATATGAAGATTTTTTAGTTCGAAAATGGCATAACTTTTTCAAATCTTCGAATTTCGAAAATTCAAGAGCATCAATGGATTCGGAACACCGTTGGCAATCTGTTAGCAAACGAATTTTTATTGAAATCCGACTTTTGATTTTTTGTCGATTTTTTTCGAAATTTTGGAAATTTTCGAAAGTTCGAAGATCGAAAAATTTTTCGGGAGAGTAGTCAAATATTGAGCTAATGCCTCAATTATGCTGATAAAAGGGCAAACTACAGTTTTTTCTTTGAAAAACAGACTAAAATACTGATTTTGTTTGTTTGTAGAATATGAAGATTTTTTAGTTCGAAAATGGCATAACTTTTTCAAATCTTCGAATTTCGAAAATTCAAGAGCATCGATGGATTCGGAACACCGTTGGCAATCTGTTAGCAAACGAATTTTTATTGAAATCCGACTTTTGATTTTTTGTCGATTTTTTTGGAAAGGGTATAGCCCATTGAAATTTTCGAAATTTCGAATATCGAAAAATTTTTCGGGAGAGTATTCAAATATTGAGCTAATGCCTCAATTATGCTGATAAAAGGGCAAACTACAGTTTTTTCTTTGAAAAACAGACTAAAATGCTGATTTTGTTTGTTTGTAGAATATGAAGATATTTTTGTTCGAAAATGGCATAACTTTTTCAAATCTTCGAATTTCGAAAATTCAAGAGCATCAATGGATTCGGAACACCGTTGGCAATCTGTTAGCAAACGAATTTTTATTGAAATCCGACTTTTGATTTTTAGTCGATTTTTTTCGAAATTTTGGAAATTTTCGAAATTTCGAAGATCGAAACATTTTTCGGGAGAGTAGTCAAACATTGAGCTAATGCCTCAATTATGCTGATAAAAGGGCAAACTACAGTTTTTTCTTTGAAAAACAGACTAAAATGCTGATTTTGTTTGTTTGTAGAATATGAAGATTTTCTAGTTCGAAAATGGCATAACTTTTTCAATTCTTTGAATTTCGAAAATTCAAGAGCATCAATGGATTCGGAACACCGTTGGCAATCTGTTAGCAAACGAATTTTTATTGAAATCCGACTTTTGATTTTTTGTCATTTTTTTTGGAAAGGGTATAGCCCATTGAAATTTTGGAAATTTTCGAAATTTCGAAGATCGAAAAATTTTTCGGGAGAGTAGTCAAATATTGAGCTAATGCCTCAATTATGCTGATAAAAGGGCAAACTACAGTTTTTTCTTTGAACACCGTTGGCAATCTGTTAGCAAACGAATTTTTATTGAAATCCGACTTTTGATTTTTTGTCAATTTTTTTGGAAAGGGTATAGCCCATTGAAATTTTGGAAATTTTCGAAATTTCGAAGATCGAAACATTTTTCGGGAGAGTAGTCAAACATTGAGCTAATGCCTCAATTATGCTGATAAAAGGGCAAACTACAGTTTTTTCTTTAAAAAACAGACTAAAATGCTGATTTTGTTTGTTTGTAGAATATGAAGATTTTTTACTTCGAAAATGGCATAACTTTTTCAAATCTTCGAATTTCGAAAATTCAAGAGCATCAATGAATTCGGAACACCGTTGGCAATCTGTTACCAAACGAATTTTTATTGAAATCCGACTTTTGATTTTTTGTCAATTTTTTTGGAAAGGGTATAGCCCATTGAAATTTTCGAAATTTTCGAAATTTCGAAGATCGAAAAATTTTTCGGGAGAGTAGTCAAATATTGAGCTAATGCCTCAATTATGCTGATAAAAGGGCAAACTACAGTTTTTTCTTTGAAAAACAGACTAAAATGCTGATTTTGTTTGTTTGTAGAATATGAAGATTTTTTTGTTCGAAAATGGCATAACTTTTTCAAATCTTCGAATTTCGAAAATTCAAGAGCATCAATGGATTCGGAACACCGTTGGCAATCTGTTACCAAACGAATTTTTATTGAAATCCGACTTTTGATTTTTTGTCAATTTTTTTGGAAAGGGTATAGCCCATTGAAATTTTGGAAATTTTCGAAATTTCGAAGATCGAAAAATTTTTCGGGAGAGTAGTCAAATAGTGAGCTAATGCCTCAATTATGCTGATAAAAGGGCAAACTACAGTTTTTTCTTTGAAAAACAGACTAAAATGCTGATTTTGTTTGTTTGTAGAATATGAAGATTTTTTAGTTCGAAAATGCATAACTTTTTCAAATCTTCGAATTTCGAAAATTCAAGAGCATCAATGAATTCGGAACACCGTTAGCAATCTTTAAGCAAACGAATTTTTATTGAAATCCGACATTTGATTTTTTGTCGATTTTTTTGGAAAGGGTATAGCCCATTGAAATTTTGGAAATTTTCGAAATTTCGAAGATCGAAAAATTTTTCGGGAGAGTAGTCAAATATTGAGCTAATGCCTCAATTATGCTGATAAAAGGGCAAACTACAGTTTTTTCTTTGAAAAACAGACTAAAATGCTGATTTTGTTTGTTTGTAGAATATGAAGATTTTTTAGTTCGAAAATGGCATAACTTTTTCAAATCTTCGAATTTCGAAAATTCAAGAGCATCAATGGATTCGGAACACCGTTGGCAATCTGTTAGCAAACGAATTTTTATTGAAATCCGACTTTAGATTTTTTGTCGATTTTTTTCGAAAGGGTATAGCCCATTGAAATTTTCGAAATTTTCGAAATTTCGAAGATCGAAAAATTTTTCGGGAGAGTAGTCAAATATTGAGCTTATGCCTCAATTATGCTGATAAAAGGGCAAAATACAGTTTTTTCTTTGAAAATCAGACTAAAATGCTGATTTTGTTTGTTTGTAGAATATGAAGATTTTTTTGTTCGAAAATGGCATAACTTTTTCAAATCTTCGAATTTCGAAAATTCAAGAGCATCAATGGATTCGGAACACCGTTGGCAATCTGTTAGCAAACGAATTTTTATTGAAATCGGACTTTTGATTTTTTGTCGATTTTTTTGGAAAGGGTATAGCCCATTGAAATTTTCGAAATTTTCGAAATTTCGAAGATCGAAAAATTTTTCGGGAGAGTAGTCAAATATTTAGCTAATGCCTCAATTATGCTGATAAAAGGGCAAACTACAGTTTTTTCTTTGAAAAACAGACTAAAATGCTGATTTTGTTTGTTTGTAGAATATGAAGATTTTTTACTTCGAAAATGGCATAACTTTTTCAAGTCTTCGAATTTCGAAAATTCAAGAGCATCAATGAATTCGGAACACCGTTAGCAATCTTTAAGCAAACGAATTTTTATTGAAATCCGACATTTGATTTTTTGTCGATTTTTTTCGAAAGGGTATAGCCCATTGAAATTTTGGAAATTTTCGAAATTTCGAAGATCGAAAAATTTTTCGGGAGAGTAGTCAAATATTGAGCTAATGCCTCAATTATGCTGATAAAAGGGCAAACTACAGTTTTTTCTTTGAAAAACAGACTAAAATGCTGATTTTGTTTGTTTGTAGAATATGAAGATTTTTTACTTCGAAAATGGCATAACTTTTTCAAATCTTCGAATTTCGAAAATTCAAGAGCATCAATGGATTCGAAACACCGTTGGCAATCTGTTAACAAACGAATTTTTATTGAAATCCGACTTTTGATTTTTTGTCGATTTTTTTGGAAAGGGTATAGCCCATTGAAATTTTCGAAATTTCGAAGATCGAAAAATTTTTCGGGAGAGTAGTCAAATATTGAGCTAATGCCTCAATTATGCTGATAAAAGGGCAAACTACAGTTTTTTCTTTGAAAAACAGACTAAAATGCTGATTTTGTTTGTTTGTAGAATATGAAGATTTTTTAGTTCCAAAATGGCATAACTTTTTCAAATCTTCGAATTTCGAAAATTCAAGAGCATCAATGGATTCGGAACACCGTTGGCAATCTGTTAGCAAACGAATTTTTATTGAAATCCGACTTTTGATTTTTTGTCGATTTTTTTCGAAAGGGTATAGCCCATTGAAATTTTGGAAATTTTCGAAATTTCGAAGATCGAAAAATTTTTCGGGAGAGTAGTCAAATATTGAGCTAATGCCTCAATTATGCTGATAAAAGGGCAAACTACAGTTTTTTCTTTGAAAAACAGACTAAAATGCTGATTTTGTTTGTTTGTAGAATATGAAGATTTTTTTGTTCGAAAATGGCATAACTTTTTCAAATCTTCGAATTTCGAAAATTCAAGAGCATCAATGGATTCGGAACAACGTTGGCAATCTGTTAACAAACGAATTTTTATTGAAATCCGACTTTTGATTTTTTGTCGATTTTTTTGGAAAGGGTATAGCCCATTGAAATTTTCGAAATTTCGAAGATCGAAAAATTTTTCGGGAGAGTAGTCAAATATTGAGCTAATGCCTCAATTATGCTGATAAAAGGGCAAACTACAGTTTTTTCTTTGAAAAACAGACTAAAATGCTGATTTTGTTTGTTTGTAGAATATGAAGATTTTCTAGTTCGAAAATGGCATAACTTTTTCAAATCTTCGAATTTCGAAAATTCAAGAGCATCAATGGATTCGGAACACCGTTGGCAATCTGTTAGCAAACGAATTTTTATTGAAATCCGACTTTTAATTTTTTGTCGATTTTTTTGGAAAGGGTATAGCCCATTGAAATTTTCGAAATTTTCGAAATTTCGAAGATCGAAAAATTTTTCGGGAGAGTAGTCAAATATTGAGCTAATGCCTCAATTATGCTGATAAAAGGGCAAGCTACAGTTTTTTCTTTGAAAAACAGACTAAAATGCTGATTTTGTTTGTTTGTAGAATATGAAGATTTTTTAGTTCGAAAATGGCGTAACTTTTTCAAATCTTCGAATTTCGAAAATGAATTTTTATTGAAATCCGACTTTAGATTTTTTGTCAATTTTTTTGGAAGGGTATAACCCATTGAAATTTTCGAAATTTCGAAAACCGAAAAATGTGGTCAAATCTGAAGCTTATGCGCCGATTATGCGAATGAAAGCAGACATAAAAATGTTTCCTTTGAAGAAAGCCAAATTTCGAAAACGATGATGTTTTAGAAAATTTGCAACATTTTCGAGTTCGAAAATTCTAAAACTTTATGAAAATTAAAAAACAAAACAGTTGTCATTTTTTTAACATATCGGTTTTTGATTTTATTTAGAATTTTTAGCAAGGGTTATAGGTCACAGAATTTTTCATATTTTCAAAAAGATATTGGACTTAACGTCAAACTATATTCAACTATTCTCAAATATGTTCGGATTTGCCCCTTTCAAGAACCATACCTGCATATGGAAAATAGAATTTTTTACCAAATCTTTGCTCGATATTTTAATATTCTCAGGTTGTAGAACGGAAGCTGCTTAGGGTAAAAGCATAATGTTTGATGCAAAAAATAACCTAAATAGGTGAAAATTTCGTTTTCCTGATTTAAATTTCAGTGAAATGAAATAAAAATTGGCTGCTTTATTTCACTATATGGAGGATTGCCGATAGGTAGAGAGCCAGAAAATGTCGTCCATGGATTGGGGTTATCCCAGGCAATGCTGCTGCAGGTTTCTCCACTATCAATCAGTTTATAAAGTCCATGTGTGTTCTTTTTTGATGCCTTGTTGTAAAATGATTCGTAGCCTAGTTCCGCCATTATCTGAAAAGAGAAGAATAAGATTTCAAATTTATTATTATCTTGAAAAAACTGGAAAAACTTGTCTTAACAAAGCAAACAAGTAAAAAATAAAACCGCCTTAAGTTTGACAATATATTCAATAAACTCACCGCTCTTATCATGGTATAGTAAACGAACGATAAACGCAAAGGATACTAAAACTACCAATCCCTTTGTAAAGGGTACTAAAACCACCCTTTCCGTTGGCAAGTGATACTAAAACTACCCTTTCCGTTGGTAAAGGGAACTAAAACTATCCTCTCGCTTAGTAAATGATACTAAAACCACCCTTTCCCATGGTAAATGATACAAGAACTACAATTTCCCATGGTAAAGTGTACTAAAATTACCCTTTCCCTTGGTAAAGGGTACTAAAACTAGCCTTTACCTTGATAAATTGTACAAAAACTACCCTATCCCTTAGTAAAGGGTACTAAAACTAATCTTTCCTTTGACAAAGGGTACTAAAACTACTCTATCCCTTGAGAAAGGGTAATAAAACTAGCCTTGAAGAGTATTAAAACTACCCTCTCCGTTGGTAAAGGGTACTAAAACGACCATTTCCTTAGTAAAGGGTTCTAAAACTACCCTTTCGCTTAGTAAAAGGTACTAAAACTAACCTTTTCCTTGATTAAGGATACTAAAACTACACCTTCGCTCAGTAAATGATACTAGAACTACCCTTTTCTATGGTAAAAGGTACTCAAACTACCCTTTACCTTGATTAAAAGTACTAAAACAGCCACTTCCGTTGGCAAAGGGTACTAAATCTACTGTTTAACTTTCTATAGTGTACTAAAACTACCCTTTTTATTGGTAAAGGGTTCTAAATCTACCCTATCGCTTAGTAAATGATACTACAAATACCTTTAAGTACTATTTCCCTTGGTAAAGGGTACTAAAATTACCATTTCAATTGGTATAGGGTACTAAAACTACCCTTTTGCTTAGTAAAGAGTACTAAAACTAACCCTTCACTTAGCAAAGCGTACTAAAACTAACCTTTCTTTCGAAAAAGGGAACTAAACTACCCTTTCGCTTGATAAAATAATATTAGAATTACTTTTTCCCATTGTAAATGGTACTCAAACTAGCCTTCCCCTTTGTAAATGGTACTAAAACTACGCTTTCCTTTGGTAAAGGGTACTAAAACTACGCTTTCGCTTACTAAATAATACCACAACTACAATTTCGATGGTAAATAGTACTCAAACTACCCTTTCCCCGGGTAACGGGTACTAAAATTACTCTTTGCCTTGCTAAAGAGTACTAAAACTAACCTTTCCCTCGATAAAGGGTACTAAAACTAACCTTTCCCTTGATAAAGGGTACTAAAACTAACCTTTCCCTTGATAAGATGTACTAAAACCACAATTTCCCTTAGAAAAGGGTACTAAAACTACTCTTTCCCTTGGTAAAGGTTACTAAAACTACCAATTCCTTAGATGAATTATAGTAAAACTACACTTTCCCTTGGGAAATGCTACCTAAACTACCCTTTCCCTTAGAAAAGGGTACTAAAACTACACTTTCCCTTAGTAAAGGGTACTAAAACTACCCTTTCGCCTAGTAAAGGGTACTAAAACTACTCTTTCGCTTACTAAATAATACCACAACTGCCATTTCCATGGTAAATGGTACTCAAACTACCCTTTCCCTTGGTAACGGGTACTTAAATTACTCTTTCCCTTGATAAAGGGTACTAAAACTAACCTTTCCCTTGATAAAGGGTACTAAAACCACCCTTTCCCTTAGAAAAGGGTACTAAAACTACACTTTCCCTTAGTAAAGTGTACTAAAACTACCCTTTCGCTTAGTAAAGGGTACTAAAACTACCCTTTTCCTAGGTAAAGTGTACCAAGACTACCCTTTCCCTTTTTTATGCGTACTAAAACTACCGTTTCCCTTTTTTAAGGCTACTAAACTACCATTATCCATGATAAACGGTACCAAAACTACCCTTTCCCTTGTTAAAGGTTACTAAAACTAGCCTTTTCCATGGTAAACGGAATTGAACTACACTTTCCCTTGGTAAAGGGTACTAAAGCTACCCTGTTTCCTTGATAAAGGCTACTAAAACCACACTTTTTCCTTGATATAGAGTACTATAACTAAAATTTTCCTTAGTAGAGGGTATTAAAACTACCCTTGGCCCTAGTAAAAGGGTACTTAAACTACCCTTTGCCTTGGTAAAAGGTACCAAACTACCCTTTCCCTTGGAAAGGGGGACTAACACTATCCTTTCCCTTGGTTAAGTGTACTAAATCTACATTTTGCCTTAGTCAAGGGTAGTAAAATTACTCTTTTCCTCGGTAAAGGGTTCTAAAAATACCCTTTTCCTTGGTAAAGGGTACTAGTAAGGGTAGTTTTAGTACCCTTAACCAAGGGAAAGGGTAGTTTTAGTACACCTTAACAAGGGACATGGTAACTTTAGTACCGTTTTTCATTGGAAAGGGAAGTTTTAGTACCATGTACCAAGGGAGAGTGTAGTTTTAGTACCCTTTACCAAGGGGAAGGGTAATTTTAGTGCCCTTTTCCAAGGGAAAACATAGGTTAGCACCATTTGCCAAGGAAAGGGGTAGTTTTAGTACGTTTTACATAAGAAAGATGTAGTTTTAGTACAGCTTTACTAGGGGTAATGGTAGTTTTAATATCCATTAAGTTTACTTAAACTACACTCTACCAAGGGAAAGGGTAGTTTCAGTACCCTTTACCAAGGAAAAGGGTACGAAAACTATCCTTTCTTTTTTTAAAGGGTGCTAAAAGTACCCTTTCCCTTGGTAAATACTACTAAAACTTCCCTTTCCTTTGGTAAGGGGTACTAAATTTACCCTTTCCCTTATTAAAATGTACTAAAACTACCCTTTCCCTTGGTTCTAAAAATACCCTTTTCCTTGGTAAAGAGTACCAAAACTACTTTTTCCCTTTGTAGAGTGTAGTTTTAGTTACCGTTCCTTTGATAATGGGTACTAAAACTACCCTTGTCCTTAGTAAAGAGGTACTAGTACGTTTTACTTAAGAAAGATGTGGTTTTAGTACAGCTTTACTAGGGGTAAGGGTAGTTTTAATATCCATTAAGTTTACTTAAACTACACTCTACCAGGGGAAAGGATAGTTTCAGTCCCCTTTACCAAGGAAAAGGGTACGACAATTATCCTTTCTTTTTTTAAAGGGTACTAAAAGTACCCTTTCCCTTGTTAAAATGTACTAAAACTACCCTTTTCCTTGGTTAAGGGTACTAAAACTACATTTTCCCTTATTAAAGAGTACTTAAACTATCCTTTTCCTTGGTAAAGGGTTCTAAAAATACCCTTTTCCTTAGTAAAGGCTACTAAAACTACATTTCCCTTGGTAGAGGGTAGTTTTAGTATACTTTCCTTCGGTAATGGGTACTAAAACTACCCTTGCCCTTAGTAAAGAGGTACTAAAACTAACCGTTCCCTTAGTAAAGGGTACTAAAACTATTTTTTCCTTGGTGGAGGGTACTAAAACTACAAGTTTCCTTGCGAAAACGACCTTAAATCTACCTTTTGTCTTTGGAATGGGTACTAAAAATGTTCTTGCCCTATGTTCGAGTTCCATGCGTATATGTTTCGATTGGACTTCAAGTCGATAATAAGGTATTAAAAGGTGTCAAGTCAAACCCAATACAATTTACTGTTGCTCCTTTTTCTCATGCTTATCAGAAGGAATAAAATCTTTAAATTTGTTATCCCACATTTATTAAACTAACTTAGTCATATCTGTATTTGAAACTTTTGCACATGCTGCACCCTTAGCAGAGGGTCGACTCAAATGTTTTTCTGTAATACCTTCGTTTCAAGCATTTGGGGAACTACGAGTACAATTTTAAATAATTTGTAGTGAGAACATGTTTACATTTTGTTGCTTGACCATATCGATTCTGTTATTTCGAAAGGATTTTCATAGTCAGGTGGATACCAATAAACATTGGCATATTGAGTGCTTGAAGGACGTTGGTGTTAATGCTAGGGAATGTATGGGTGTGTGTGTGTGTGTGTGGGCATGTGCGGGCTTAAGTTTATGTTGGGTGTTGTAAATAAAGGCATTAACATGAAATAAAGGGATACAGTCCATAACTAAAAGGGACTGTATGTGCATATATGAGAGTATGTGCACACATATGCTTACTGCCAACAGTGCAACCTGTGGAGAGAGATGAAGGGTTCTTACCTTGGCCATTAAAATTTTGAGGCTTGTAACTTGAAACTTAAAAAGAAGGAATTTTCAAAAGTTTTATTTAAATTGTTAAACAAAATAATGAAAATTTTATTTAAACGCATTTTTCATTTGGTCTCGAAATCGTTTCATGATTTCTTGGGTGATGTGTTGTGAAATGCATCGCGATTTGGTATTCTACTTACAATAAAATTTTACATGAACTGTGCGATGGCAGCAACATACCTTCCGAGTACGAAACTTTGGGTCTGTTTTAGATACCGTTTCTTCTTTGCCTTTTTGTAGGGATTTTGAGCACTATCTTGCGGAAAAAATTTGAAATCGGATTAAAAATACATATTTGGCAGCCTGAACAAATTTTCAAAGAGCCGAGGCAATCAACTTAGGGCACCGGCAAGAGGACACCGGTCCCTCTAAGGCCGTATGCACATCATGCAGCTAACACCTCAGCTCCTACTATTCAAAACGTCAAAGTGTCATCTTTAGCCATTCAGAAACGGCGGATTTCTTTTTAGTTACTTTTTTCGATCTTGTCGATCAGCGTGGTGGTACGAAGCCTGGCGAGAACATAAACAAGTAAAAGCGTGCTAAGTTCGTCCGGGCCGAATCTTATATACCCTCCACCATGGATCGCATTTGTCGAGTTTTTTTCCCGGCATCTCTTCTTAGGCAAAAAGGGATATAAGAAAAGATTTGCTCTGCTATTAGAGCGATATCAAGATAAGGTCCGGTTTGTACCACAATTAAATTAGATATTGTTGGATATCATAACAAAATACTTGGTGCAAAAATTCATTCAAATCGGATAAGAATTGCGCCCTCTAGAGACTCAAGAAGTCAAGACCCAAGATCGGTTGATATGGCAGCTATATCAGGTTATGGACCGATTTGAACCATACTTGGCACAGTTGTTGGATATCATAACAAAACACGTCGTGCAAAATTTCATTCCAATCGGATAAGAATTGCGCACTTTAGAGGCTCAAGAAGTCAAGACCCAAGATCGGTTTATATGACAGCTATATCAGGTTATAAACCGATTTGAACCATACTCGGCAACGTTGTTGGATATCATAACAAAACACGTCGTGCAAAATTTCATTCCAATCGGATAAGAATTGCGCACTCTAGAAGCTCAAGAAGTCAAGACCCAAGATCGGTTGATATGGCAGCTATATTAGGTTATGGACCGATTTGAACCACACTTGGCATAGTTATTGGATATCATAACAAAACACGTCGTGCAAAATTTCATTCCAATCGGATAAGAATTGCGCACTCTAGAGGCTCAAGAAGTCAAGATGAACGACAAAACGTTTATCGGCATGCCGTTTATTATCTTAAATTATGGTCGAACAGCACTTATTGACATGTGAGAATTTTGACCGCGGTTTTCTAATGAAATATTGCAAGCTTTTCTCCTCCTCATGTTAGTTATCTTCAAATTCTCTTTCTTTAAAATATACATAGCCCATATCCCATTACCCTTTTTAAACAAACAAAAAAAAAACTATTTCAGCTCACCTACCATCACTTAGAGTCAAGGCAAATACGATATCAGAAATCAGCACTATAAAAAATTACATTGTTTCCTTTAAACTTATTGGGGGATTTTACAGTTACTTCTACTACGACAGGGTGTATGCAGGTATGTGTGTGTGTAAATACAAATGTGTGAAAAGTTACGAGCAGTAGTCCATTTTCGGATACCAGCTTATAAACAATGTGCAGGTGGGTATCAATATACATATGGGAATTTGATAACAGGGAAATTCTGAAATGTCCAGGACAAGAAAAAAAAATGTATCGAATTTTGGGCCTTTCAATAGAGGATAGCAGTACACATATGTCGTTATTCTTAAGGGTGATTTCTTGGTTATTATTTTTTTTGGCAGCACTGGTTTAAAAAGCTCACACACGTTTTGTGTTTTGTTTCATTGTCAAATATCTTCAGTTTGGTCTACAATTTAACTATGAATCGTCCTACAAATGAACAACGCTTGCAAATTATTGAATATTATTATCAAAATGGGTGCTCTGTTAAGAAAGTTCATCGCGAGTTCATATCGAAAATATGAATTTAGCGACGTAGCTCAATGGAATGTATTTTGGAGTAAAGGTCAGCCAGAATCATTGCAAGAGCTACCAATGCATACAGAAAAAGTCACAGTTTGGGGCGGTCTATGGGCTGGTCGAATCATTGGACCGTATTTCCTCAAAGATGATGCGAATCGTAACGTAACTGTGAATGGTGAGCACTATCATGAGATAATATCCAACTTTTTTTTTGCCCAAAATGCAAGAGCTTTCAACAAAGCAGTGCCACATGCCACACAGCACGCGTAACAATGGACTTATTGAGAGGCGAGTTCGGGGAAAATCAAATTTCACGTTCGGGACTGGTCAATTGGCCGACTAGATCGTGCGATTTGACGCCTTTAGAAATGTATTTGTGGGGCTCTATACAGACAAGGCCACAAAACCACCACAAGCATTTGCTTCTGAGTTTATTCGTGTTGAAAGGCAAGGGGAATAGTGTGATTGTTCAATATCAATCATATCAGGCTATTGTTGGTGAACATAAGCACCTCAAAGTGAACAAAATGTTTGTATATCGCACCATAACGAGTTATAATGCTAATGGAAGCATTGTCAAATGCCGTAGTTGTGGTTCAAATAAATAATTGTGACAACATCTTAAATGTTGAGTGAAGGCATGAATAGAATGAAATCGAAGCTGTATCAAATGGCAAAAAACCTAATAAAAGTATGTATTGATCTCGCTCAAGCTAAAGCCTTACAAGTTCCACAAAGCACACGATCTTATACCAAAGCAAACAAAAGCAAGACTCGAAAGAGTAAAAGAGTTGGTGTGTTAGCACGAATATGGTAAATTTCTGAACATCGTGTTATCTGGTGAGAAAAATTTTGTAAATTCCCCAAAAGATGGAGTTTACATAAACGAACGCACGTTCGAAAATTTAAGCCCACTACCGGCCACCAGAATTTTCCTTCTCAATTGATGGTATGGACAGCTATGACCGCAAACATTTTTGGTCTTAGATCATAGACGTTTTGAATAATGGTCTAATCTAGGTCAAATTTAGTGAAATTGGATACCAAATAAGCTATTTATGGGTGAAAGACAATAAATCGGAGATCGCACAGTGGGATCTTGATATAGCCCCCAGGATCGCCGATTAAGGGTCTTAGGCCCATAAAAGTTGCATTTATTATCCGATTTTGTTGAAATTTGGGACAGTGAGTTGTGTTAAGCCAGTCAATATCTCTCTTCAATTTGGCCCCGATCGGTTCAGTTGTGAATATAGCTGCCAGATAGCTCGATCTCTCGATTTAAAGCTTTGGGCCCATAAAAGTTGCATTTATTGTCCGATGTCGCCGAAATTTGGGACAGTGAGTTGTATAAGGACCTTCGACTTTCCTCTTTAATTTGGCCCATATCGATTCAGATTTGGATATAGCTGCCATATAAATCGATCTCTCGATTTAGAGTTTTGGGCCCATAAAAGGCGCATTAATTGTTCGATTTCGCTGAAATTTGAGACAGTGAATTGGGTGAGGCCCTTCGATATATTTCTTCAATTGGGCACAGATCGGTTCAGATTTGGATATAGCTGCTGTATAGATCGAACTCTCGATTAAAGGTTTTGGGCCCATAAAAGGCGCCTTTATTGTCCGATTTCGCCAAAATTTGGGACAGTGAGTTGTGTTAGGCCCACCGAAATTTTTTTCTTTTCTTTAATTTGGCCCAGATATGGATTTAGCTGCCATATAGACCGATCTCTAGAGTTAAGGTTTTGGCCCATAAAAGGAGCATTTATTGTCCAATGTCGCCGAAATTCTGAGACAGTGAGGTTTTGTAAAGCCCTTCGACTTAATTCTTCTTCAATTTGGCCCCGATCGGTTCAGTTGTGGATATAGCTGCCGTATAGAACGATCTATCGATTTAAGATCTTGGGCCCATTAATGGCGCATTTATTGTCCGATTTTGGGACAGTATGTTCTATTAGGCCTTTCGACATCCCTTTTTGATTTGGCCCAGATCGGTTCAGATTTGGATATAGCTGCCAGATGGACCGATCTCTCAATTTAAAGTCTTGGCCCAATAAAAACTGCATTTCGAGATAGCGTGCAAAATTTAAGGCCCTAGCTTGTCGGGGCGCCTTTTGGCAGGCCCCTAAATGTGGTTACCTCGGTATTTCGAATATTTGTTGAGGCTGCCAAATCTTGTATTGTGGTCCGGTTTCAAAAATTTTCGGCGATATTCGACACTTTTTTTTTTGCAAATTTGACCGATACCAGCTTCGTATTTTGCAACTTACGAAAGCATTCGTGGTTCGATTTTTATTTTTATGCATGATTTGCTATTGTGACAATATTAACAATGACTTTGCCGCAAAAGCTGTCCACATCTGATTATTCAGTTAAAAGCTATACAGTTTGAAAGTATTGTAGATTAATATGAATTTTTTTTTTCATATTCTTTTTATTGAGTCTTTCATAAATGAAAATAACAATAAGTTTACAAATTTTAATCTAATTTATTGGGTTGCCCAAAAAGTAATTGCGGATTTTTCATATAGTCGGCGTTGACAAATTTTTTCACAGCTTGTGACTCTGTAATTGCATTCTTTCTTCTGTCAGTTATCAGCTGTTATTTTTAGCTTGCTTTAGAAAAAAAGTGTAAAAAAGTATATTTGATTAAAGTTCATTCTAATTTTTATTAAAAATGCATTTAATTTCTTTTAAAAAATCCGCAATTACTTTTTGGGCAACCCAATACAATACTTCTAAAGTGTTTTACCCATGTAAATAACTTCATTGTATTTGCATTTACTAAGGATAATGTTGGATTTACAATTATTCAAAATATTATATTTCTAACATTTTCTTCAGTAAAATTTTATACAAGATTCAATGTGTTGGTCCTTCTGAGGCGCACATGTCCTTGAAATTTCAAAAGATCTCAAGCAAGGACTTTGGGGTGAAACCTCAATTTTCTTTATATTGCATTGAGTGTAAATGGTGATTACCTCCTTTACCGGCTTGACGTTTAAATCTTTGCATTCCTGACATCCCAAGGGGCTCCAAAGATGCTTCAAAAATTCTCAAATTGTCTTCTCTGTAGTTTTTTTTTGATATTTGTGGAACATGCTGTACCCCAGAGCAGTATGTCAAAAGTCCATATTGGTTTAATTATGTTTTTATGATAATTGCAGTTGGCTTGTTTTTAGCTTTATTTGGATTAACTTTGCATTTTTATGATCAGTCCAAGTTAGGCGTCTATCTAGAGGCATTCCCAGTTACTTTGCTTTATCTTTCAGGGGTATCATAGAGATGAATATATCTATTGGGGGCCAAGATTCTCTATTATGAGTAAAAGTTACATGGGTGCATTAACTAGCGTTCACTACAATTCTCCATTTCTGGCACCATTGCTCTAGCTCTCGGACATGTATTTGTAACCCTTTAGACGCCTTTATGGGATTACGATGAATGCTCATAAAAGCAGTATCATCTGCGATAGTAAGGTCCATATAATTAAATTTTTGAAGCTTATTTCCTTCAAATGTTGTACGTGACTGCGTCTCAAATGGTCCATCCACTTAATCCAATTTTGGCGAATGATTGCTTCAATGTTGTCTTCCAATGCGTCAATTGAAGCGGGCTTGTCTGTACAGACATGAGCTTTAACATAGCCCCAACAAAGGTAGTCTGAAGGCGTTAAATCCCACGATCTAGGCGGCCTATTGACCGGTCCCGAACGTGAACGAACTCGTGTCTCAATAACTCCACTGTTACTCGTGTTGTGTGGCATATGGCACAGTCATGATGAAACCACATCTCACACAAGTTAAGCTCTTCCATTTCGGGCAAACAAAAGTTGGATATCATCTCACCATTTACAGTTACGTGACGATTCGCATCATCTTTAAAGAAGTACGGTCCAATGATGCCACCAGCCCATAAACCGCACCAAACTGTGACGTTTTCTGAAAGTATTGGTAGGTCTTGCAATGCTTCTAGCTGATCTTCATTCCAAAATCAACAAATCTGTTTATTTACGTACCCTTTGAGCCAAAGATGAACTTCGTCGATGGAATGGAAGAAGCTCGAGATGAACTTTCTTAGCAGAGCATGCATTTTGATAATAAAATTCAATAATTTTCAAGTGTTATTCGTTTGTAAGAAGATTCATGGTTTAATTATAGACCAAACTGAAGATGTTAGACAATGAAATGAAAAACGAAACGTGCGTGAGCTTTTTAAACCAGTGTTGCCAAAAACATAAGAGCTAAAAATCACCCTTTACAAATTTTATAGGGTCATGGATATTTCCATGTGTTGCAAAAGGACAAATATGGCAGTATAAATGAGCTGAAGAATGCCGTTGTACAGAGATGGGCCAAACTGTCGGCTGATTGCATTCGTGCAGTTTGCAACCTCTTTTTTTGAGTGACTCAGAGCAATAGTGTAAGACAATCGCACAGTGGAAAAAAATAAAGTAAAATGAATGGCGTGTGAGAACGGTTAGAGATATCTCTGTGGATTTTGAAATGGTAAGAGCTAAGGTGCAAGAGCAAGATTGTGCTCAAATTTCGAGGCTGTAGATTGTCCGGGCGCATTTTGGATGGTTCCTAACATTGCTTACCTCGGTATTTCGAAAATTGTTCGGGCTGCCAAATCTTCACTTGTGGACCTATTTGTGGACGAAAGTGCTCAAAATCCCTAAAAAATTCTACGAAAATAGCGAATTGAGATATCTTAGCAGTTCTTTTTGAAATTTGCAGATAAAAGTGTCCTTAAAAAACCAAAGCTAAATACTGCCCGAATTTCTTACAAAAATCCCCAAAATACCCCATTTGGGCAAAGATGTTTTCAACATCGAAATTTTTCGAGAAATTTGCAGTGGAAGCTACGAATATTGTTGGGTGCAAAACATTTTTTGCATTGGTTTAAGAGACATATGGAGTAAAAAAAAGGGGTTTTTTCAATTTAAAAAAAAAAAAATTACTGTGTGGAAGTATATGTGGCACCCGTTTTAATTGACATATCAATTTTCACTTACAAACCTTCTACAATATGCCTTCTTCACAAACAAAAAGCAAAATTCAAGGTGCTTAAGCAAATTTTTTTCAATAACGAATAATCAATGAGAATAAAGTTTTTGACCAAAAAATGCAAAAAATACACTTTTCACATTTTTTGACTTCCAAGCTGTATAATTTTTAACAGACTAATCAAATGTGGGCACTGTTTGCGGCAGGTTCATTGTAATTTTTGTCACAAACCTAAATCATGTATAGAAATGAAAATCGGGCCACAAATGCATTCGTTATTATTAGTAGCCCAAAAAGTAATTGCGGATTTTTCATATAGTCGGCGTTGACAAATTTTTTCACAGCTTGTGACCCTGTAATTGCATTCTTTCTTCTGTCAGTTATCAGCTGTTACTTTTAGCTTGCTTTAGAAAAAATGTGTAAAAAAAGTATATTTGATTAAAGTTCATTCTAGTTCATTATTGAAAATGCATTTACTTTCTTTTAAAAAATCCGCAATTACTTTTTGGGCAACCCAATTGTAAAATACGAAGCCAATCTCGGCGAAAATTTCAACATATAAAAATTAAAACTCGCATATCCCCAACACCTTTGAAGGTATTGTACACCTCAAGCAGACTTTTTTGTAGGATTTTTAAGAAATATCTAGCAAGGACTGCACTCATTTATATGGGAGAATGTGCAGTTTGCACTTGCATCCAGCAAGGACTTTTAAAATCGAACGACAATTGAATATTTGGCAGCCCGAACAATTTTTCGAAATACCGAGGTGACCATCTTAAGGGGTCTGCCAAAAGGCAGCCGGACAACGTAGGGCTTCGAAATTTTGCACACTGTCTTAACAACACCCCAGCTCTAACCATTACAAGTTATATCTCTACCCGTTCTCAAACGGCATATTTTTTACTAGTTTTTTTTTTTTTTTTTTGGTTTTCTCCCACTGTGCATCGTAGCACAGAAGTCCGCCTATGACTTCTCACCAGAACATCAGACACAATATTCAGCGGGGTTTATCCCCTCCTAATGCTAGCGACATTTGTGAGGCAATTTGCGCAATGTATTGGGTTGCCCAAAAAGTAATTGAGGATTTTTCATATAGTCGGCGTTGACAAATTTTTTCACAGCTTGTGACTCTGTAATTGCATTCTTTCTTCTGTCAGTTATCAGCTGTTACTTTAGCTTGCTTTAGAAAAAAAGTGTAAAAAAAGTATATTTGATTAAAGTTCATTCTAAGTTTTATTAAAAATGCATTTACTTTCTTTCTTTTTGGGCAAACCAATAAAAACTTCTCCCCAAAGAGGTGTCGCACAGTGACACGCCGTTCGTACTCCGTTCTGAAAAGGAGGTCCCTTATTATTGAGCTTAAGCTCGAATCTAACAGCACTCATTGATGTGTGAGAAGTTTGCTGCTCTTCCTTAATGAAATGTTCATGAGCAAATTTGTATTTGCAGAGCAATACTCAAGGCAAATCATGGTCATATAGAGCAAAGGTAGGTTAGATTAGGTTAGGTTGAAAAGAGGGTGTAGATATTAATCCGCCCATGCCACTATGGACATACACCTAAGCCAGTAATCGGCTTGTTGTGAGCTCTTAAACCTATAAAGTAACCTCTAAATAGACAATTTTAAGTTAGAAATTCCGTGCTACTAAAAAAATCCTTAATTGCTTTCAATACCACTCCCCTAAGTTGGTTCATGTCTGGTATTGTGTCTCCACCTAAGTACCGGTATCTGTTGGACGCGAAAACCAGGCAATGACATCTTCCCCGCATGTCCTACACATGCATAAGTGAGCTCTTAGTCCTATGTGTCCCGTTATGATACCAATAGCTACACTGACCTCCTTCTTGCTTCCTTTCAGTAATAGCCTCGTCTTCTCACGAGCTGGATCCCCCCATAGGATTTCCGTGTCTTACCGACCGTTTCGCTGTTCCACAATGTTGCATGCGCATTCGTTGCCCACTCACTTAACTCGGACTGCGTTGATCCGAAAGGCTTCGGGTTAACCAAGTTTATTGGCGCCAGTCCTCTGGTCCTCACCCCCAAATCGTCTGCCTTTTCATTTCCCCTTACTCCGTTATGGCCCGGCATCCAAACGATGCGGATTTTGCCATCCTCAGAGGACGCGTTAATCTTCTTCTTACACTGCAAGACTGTTCGTGACCTTACCGTCCTGGTTGTTATTGCCCTTATGGCAATTTTACTGCCGGTGAAGATGTTCACACTTGACGTCCTCGCGTTAGCACCACACCATTTCACGCATTCCGTGATCATCCGTATCTCCGCCTGCAGGACCGTATCATGGTCAGGCAGTCTAAAACAGATCTCTGTCCCTGGGTTCTCAATGTAAACCCCCAGGCCCACTTTGTCCTCTAGCTTTGATCCATCCGTGTAACATGATTTTCCAGATGGCAATACTAGGGTTGGGTCGATTCAAAACTGTGCCTACGGCAGCAGTGCCCGAACTCGACTTCAAGGTTCATCTCAGGTATCCGATTTGAAACCTCTCCCCCTCCTTCCAGGTTTTCTATCGTCGCCTCGATTATACCGCGATGGTATGAGTTGCTCCCAGCTGCGTAAGTGGATTATGAAAATTAGATTTCATTTGTGTTATGTGAATCAATAGAAAATATTTTTTTATACAAAAAAAAAAAAATTGTCATTTGGAATAGTAGCACTTCGTGTCAGCTAGCCTGTATAGATCTAAGAGCTGAGTTATGTATATTCTTGGTCGTGGTGACATTATGAATCGATGTATCGTTTTCCGTCCGTTTGTCCAAAGAAGGTACGGTTTATGAAGATATAATCCATCTAGAGACCATACCAATAAAAACTGATCTTGCAAAATAACTTTCTTCGAAGCACCCTTGTCTTTAGGCCTCACACTTATAGACAGCCTTGGTTTGAGAATAATCGTCGCTCAAAATATTTGTGGAATGATCTAGCCAGAATTCTAACACAGGGGTTTAGATTCATAGAAGCGACACGAAATTTTTCATGTTTATGATTATATACTTCATATATTTATTGTAAGTTAAACATTCCCTCCACCAGGACCTTTGAGCATTTTTTGCCCATTTTCACTTCCTTCCTTCTCGCTCTCTGGCCCCGCTTCCACACACATAAGTTTTATATTTTTTGGGAACTAAAAGTATATTGAAGGCAAAAGGAAATCCAGCTCCGCCATACGAATGTCCTGTACTCAGCTGTTTCTACCTATTTATATAGTCATTCCTCCACTCAGTGATGATGGGTAGTGGAGAGGCGGGGGGGGGGATGGGTTTGAGGGGTAGAAGACCCTAGAAGTAAGTGGCATGTTTTTAAATTGGATTTTACTATTAAGTATTATCAGCCAGACATCGTGTATTTGAATATTCACACGTGCCCCCGAGCATGCGAACGAACATCAACTAGCATAGGACAGCATATCTCGTGGAATCCTTTTTGACAGGGAATTTTTTATGTAGCAGTGAGTGTGTGTGAATGGTGTTTTTTTTGTTTTGTTTTGTTTTGTTTTGTTTACCTTTATGCTGTGAGTGCCAGCATATGTATGTGACGTGCTAAAAAGCACTGCGTGCCAATATTGTTAAATTTATTTATTTTTTTCTCTTTGAAACTTTGCCACCAAATCGTGAAAGCTTCTTTCTATACACACATGGTTTTACACATTTTGGGGTATGTATGGACATTTGGTAGAGCTTGTGACCATTTCCATGAAATTCTTGCCGTCAATGAAATTTTCCTTAAACAAAATTTCAATAAGCTTTCTCTGAAGAGAAAATTCTAATGACATTTTCTTTCAAAACTGTATTTCTAATGTGCTTAATAGAACAAAAAGAGAGAACTCTGCTAAGGCTGGAGCAATCACAGTACAGCCCTTGGTAGCTTTAAAAAGGAGACGAGGAGAGCCAAGGTGAGATCTTATGCAAAACTTTTGTGGGGAATTGGAAGAACCTTATGTGGAGATACTAGCACACCTAATTCTTTGAGGAAGAAGTCAGCAATTTTATCTGCCTTGGCACCGCCCTTACCAGTATTGAAATAAAACGAAGAATAATACTGGCAAACAGATGTTAGTTTGGATTAAGCAAGTAGTTTAGAAAGAAGGCCACCATTCGACGGACGAAGAGTTCACTTTACAAGACACTGACACTTCCCGTGTTGTAAAATGGTTCCGAGGCATGGTACTTATGAAAGCAGACGAGGCAGTACTTAGAGTGTTTGAGAGAAAGATGCTTCTCTCAAACAAACTTAATGAGATGTGTAGACTTTGCATATTTAAACGTATCAAAATATTGGGTTGCCCAAAAAGTAATTGCGGATTTTTCATATAGTCGGCGTTGACAAATGTTTTCACAGCTTGTGACTCTGTAATTGCATTCTTTCTTCTGTCAGTTATCAGCTGTTACTTATAGCTTGCTTTAGAAAAAAAAGTGTAAAAAAAGTATATTTGATTAAAGTTCATTCTAAGTTTTATTAAAAATGCATTTACTTTCTTTTAAAAAATCCGCAATTACTTTTTGGGCAACCCTGTACAACAGTTGCGTTGGCTAGGTCATGTTGTCAGAATAAATGGAGAAGTACATGGAAATCGGGACGACCAAACGCTTGGAACGCTATTTTAAGTTCGGCTAATGGGACAAATGTTCTGTCATGCAAACGCAAATTTGCCCATGAACATTCCATTTAGGAACTGGGGCAAACTTTTCACATATCAATGAGTGCAGTCCGATTCAAGTTTAAGCTCAATGATAAGGGGCCTCCTTTTTATAGCCGAATCCGAATGGCGTGGCGCAGTGTGACACCACTTTTGAGGAGAAAGTTTAACATGGCATAGTACCTCACAAATGTCGCCAGGACATAACCACCGCTGAAAATTTTTTTATGATGATCTCGCCAGGTTTCTGTCATAACTAGTAAGAAGGTTGGGATTATCACAGAGAATTAACTAGAAAGACTGATTGTCCTAATGGTAAAAAAAAATTTAAACATGCTAAGTTTGTTTCTACAAAATCAGATTTAGAACATGCTTGACATGTAAGTTGGAGGTCATAGGAGAATTCATTGTCCAAAAATTTCAGCCAAAACGGAAGAGAAATTCGTCCTCTAGGGGCTCAAGAAGACACATTGATGGATCGGTTCATTAAGAAGCTACATAAATCCAAATCTGAACCAATATGACCCATTTGCAATTCCCAACGATATATATCAATAGGAATTATCTCCATAGACGGACGGACGGACATGGCTAGATCGTCTCAGAAATTCAGGGCGATCAATAATATACATTATAGGTAAGCAGATCAATATTTCGAGGCGTTACAATCGTACTGACTAGATTAGTATACCCTCAACCTATGGTGGAGCGTCTAAAACAGGAAGGATAAAGGGGAGTGAAAAGTTGTCCCCAGTGTAGATATCCACAGTGGGGAACAACCCACATACCTCAATAATAGTTCGGTGGAAACAGCCAAAGAGGTGCGAGCTGTTGAGACCTCCTGAAATCGAAAGAGATATGTCACGACGGCCTTCATGTCAAGTGGGCTCTCAACAACGTGAAGAATGAGTAAACTATCGTCACGAATATCAAAAAAAGGTTTGCCTAAGAATCCATGGGTCCGAAATCAAAATCGAGCATCCGAGAATTTTTCATAAAATTTTCCCTAATGACTGAATTTCCATGAAAATTTCTCAGAAGCGAAATTTTTATGCAATACAATTTTCTCTTGGGACACAAAATTCATGAAATTTTCTCTAAAGACGAAATTTCTATGGCATTTTCTCTGAAGACAAAATTTTCTCATTAGACAAATTTTTCTTGAAATTTTCTCTATGGACAAAATTTTCATGAAACATCTCTAAAGACAAAATTTCCTTGAAATTTTCTCTGGAACGAAATTTCATGGAATTTTCTCCGAGCACAAAATTTCCATATGCCATAAAAATTTCTTAAAGTAAAAAATTTTCATAAAATTTTCTTTAAAGTCAGAATTTCTATGAAATTTTCTCTAAAGACAAAATTTCCGTGATATTTTCTCTTGAGACAAAATTTTCTCTTATGACAGAATTTTCCATAAAATTTTCTCTTATGACAGAATTTCCATGAAAATTTACTTAAGACATATTTTTCATGAAATAAACTCTAAAGGCACAGTCTTGAACTGACGGAACTCAAGTATTGCCGTCTTGAAGATCATGTCACACTGATGGATCAAAGCTAGGGGAAAGAGTGGGCCTGGCCTGACCATAATAAAGTCCTGCAGGCGGAAATCCGGGCGATCGCGGAATGCGTGAGGTGGTGTGGTACGAACGCGAGTACGTCGAGCGTGAACATCTTCACGGACAGTAAAATGGTCATAAGGGCAATAACCACCATGAGGGTAAAGTCACGAACACTCTTGCAGTGTAAGGAGATTAACACCTTCTCTGAGGATGGCAAAATCCCCATCGTTTGGGTGCCGGGCTATAACGGAGTAAGAGGGAATGAAATGGCAGACGATTTAGCGGTGAAGGCCAGAGAACTGCCGTCAATAAACTTGGTAAGCCCGAAGCCTTTCGGGTCGACGCAGTCCGATTTAAGTTAGTGGGCAACAAACGCGTATATAACACTGTGGAGCAGCGAAACAGTCGGTAGGACGGCGAAAATCCTCTGGGGTGATCCAGATCGTGAGATGGCGAGGCTATTACTGAAAGAAAGTAAGAAGGAGGTCAGTATAGCTTTTGGTGTCATAACGGCATACAAAGGTGCCGCAAGTGATTGCATGTGTGAAAGATGATGAGACGTAGGAGCATTTCCTATGTAATTGTCCGCCTTCCCCGGTTAACAGACACCGGTACTTAGGTGGGGACACGATACCAGACATGAATCAACTTAGGCGAGTGGTATGGAAAACAATTAGGGATTTTGTAAATAGCATGGAATTCCTAACTTCTAACTAACCTAACTAATTCAAGGTTAGTTTTTAGAGCGCACAACAAGCCGATTACTGGCTAAGATGTATGTCCTTAGTGGCATGGGGCGGTTTAATATCTGCACCCTTATTTCAATCTAACCTAAGTAATAGCCGCGTCTTTTCACGATCTGAATTCCCCCCATAGGATTTTCGTCGTCCTACCGATCGTTTCGTTGTTCCACAATGTTGCATGCGAAATTCGTCGCCCACTCCCTTAACTCGGATTGCGTCGACCCGAAAGACTTCGGGTTAACAAAGTTTATTGATTTCCAGGCCCACTCTGTCCTCTAGCTTTGATCCGTGTAACATGATCTTCCATATGGCAATAATAGGGTTCCGTCAATCCAGATCTCAGTCCCTGGGTTCTCATTGCAGACCCCCAGGTCCACTTTGTCCATCCTAATAACATGATCTTCCACATGGCAATACTTGGGTTTAGTCAACCCAAGACTGTGCCGATGGTTGCAGTGCTACGCACTCGATTTCAAGGTTCATCTCAGGTATCCGATCAGAAAACTCTTCCCTTCCTTCCAGGTTTCCTTTTAAGACGAACTTCTATAAAATTTTATATATACAAAATTCCCATTAAACTTTCTCTTGAGACAAAATTACCATAAAATTTTCTCTAATGACAGAATTTGCAAGAAATTTTCTCTAAAGAAAAATTTTTCTCCAAAAACAAAATTTCAAAGGCAAAATTTTATTGAATTTTATTGAATTTTTTTTTATTTTTTTTTTTATTTTGTTCGTTGAGTGAATTGAAATTTTCAGGTTGAAAACCCAAAATTGATTTCTAATTAACCTAGACTGCTGATTTTATACCTTAATTTTCCGTTTTTAATACCATAGTGTACATTGAAGTGTGATATGATCCAGTCTGATTGGCTGCTGATTCCATTAATGCTGTTGCTGTTATAATTTAACAGGAAAAAGGCTTTCGTTCCATTGTCGTTGGCTTCGTTTTCGTTTTGGTCTTTCTTTTCTGTTTTCTACATCCTTTGTCTCCAACATAAGGTGCTGACAAAAAAAAGGGTTTCCTTTCTCAAACCCGCTCAAATGTATTGGCATTGTTGTGTTGTTATTGTTGTCTACAACAAAAGCGTTTGTCACCAACATGTTAACTATTTGAATGTTAGAGGGAGTGTGTGTGTGTGTATAAGCTAGAGTGTGAATATGCTTGTGTGTGTAACAAAAAAGAGTAAATGCACACGTTTCAAGCTTAAACACACACTCACAGACATGACATATCGATACAAACCGAGTGTAAAGTATTTTAACAACATTAAGGCAATTTGTTAAATAAACCATTTTCCCCCAAATTCAATCCCATTTGTTGAAATACCCTAACAGCTCACCAACTTAACATTGGTGAGCCACGAATCAAATGTTGCTGCTTCCGGGGGGAATAATAATGCTGATGAGTTGATGATTGAAAACATTTTAGTTTTGAAAACTTTCATTGCTGCAAGGGAGGGGAGGGGAGGGGGGGAGAGCCCCTTTCATTTTGGGGTTGAAAAGTGGAAAAGTACGAATGGAGCTAAAGGAATGGCGAAGATTAATTGGTTTGTCATAGCCTCATTTGATCAAATGGAAAAGTAGGTAAGGGTTCTATTTTTGTTGGGCTCAATGATAAAGTGAAACTATTATTCCCACAAAGTTGTAATGCCCAAAGGGAGATTAAACTAAGAATTAAAGGGAAATTGACTTTTTATACCCTCCACCATAGGATGGGGGTATACTAATTTCGTCATTCTTTATGTATCACCTGGAAATATGCGTCCAAGACCCCATGAAGTATTGGGTTGCCCAAAAAGTAATTTTTCATATAGTCGGCGTTGACAAATTTTTTCAACGGCTTGTGACTCTGTAATTGCATTCTTTCTTCTGTCAGTTATCAGCTGTAACTTTAAGCTTGCTTTAGAAAAAAAGTGTAAAAAAGTATATTTGATTAAAGTTCATTCTAAGTTTTATTAAAAATGCATTTACTTTTTTCTAAAAAATCCGCACTTACTTTTTGGGCAACCCAATACAATATATATTCTTGATCGTCGTGACATTTTAAGTCGAACTAGCCATATACGACCGTCTGTTTCGTCCGTCTGTCCGTCCGTCCCTCTGTCCGTCCGTCTGTTCGACCGTCTGTCCGTCCGTCCGTCTGTCCGTCCGTCTGTCCGTCCGTCTGTCCGTCCGTCTGTCCGTCCGTCTGTCCGTCCGTCTGTCCGTCCGTCTGTCCGTCCGTCTGTCCGTCCGTCTGTCCATCCGTCTGTCCGTCTGTCTGTCCGTCCGTCTGTCCGTTCGTCTGTCCATCCGTCTGTATGTCCGTCCGTCCGCCTGTCTGTCCGTCTTTTTATACCCTCCACCATAGGATGGGGGTATACTAATTTCGTCATTTTGTTGGCAATACCTCGAAATATGCGTCTAATGATCGTCGTGACATTTTAAGTCGAACTAGCCATGCCCGTCCGTCTGTCTGTCCGTCCGTCCGTCCATCTGTCTGTCCGTCCATCTGTCCGTCCATCCGTCTGTCCGTCCGTCCATCTGTCCGTCCGTCTGTCCGTCCATCTGTACGTCCGCCTGTCCGTCCGTCTGTCCGTCCGCCTGTCCGTCCGTCTGTCCGTCCATCTGACCGTCCGTCTGTCTGTCGAAAGCACGCTAACTTTTGAAGGAGTAAAGCTAGCCGCTTGAAATTTTGCACAACTACTTCTTATTAGTATAGGTCGGTTGGGATTGTAAATGGGCCGTATCGGTCCATGTTTTGATGTAGCTGCCATTTAAACTGATCTTGGGTCTTGACTTCTTGAGCCTCTAGAGGGCGCAATTCTTATCCGATTGGAATGGGATTTCGCACGACGAGTTTTGTTATGATACCCAACAACTGTGCCAAGTATGGTTCAAATCGGTCCATAACCTGATATAGCTGCCATATAAACCGATCTTGGGTCTTGATTTCTTGAGCCTCTAGCGTGCGCAATTCTTATCCGATCAGAATGAAATTTTGTACAACGTGTTCCGATATGATTTCCAACAACTGTGCGCAGTATGCTTTGAATCGGTCCATAACCTGATATAGCTGCCATATAATCCGATCTTGGGTCTTGACTTCTTGAGCCTCTAGAGGGCGCAATTCTTATCCGATTGGAATGGGATTTCGCACGACGTGTTTTGTTATGATACCCAATAACTGTGCCAAGTATGGTTCAAATCGGTTCATAACCTGATATAGCTGCCATATTAACCGATCTTGGGTCTTGACTTCTTGAGCCTCTAGAGGGCACAATTCTTATCCGATTTGAATGAATTTTTGCACGAAGTATTTCGTTATGATATCCAACAACTGTGCCAAGTATGGTTGAAATCTGCCCATAACCTGATATAGCTGTCATATAAACAGATCTGGGGATTTGACTTCTTGAGCTTCTAGAGGGCGCAATTCCTATCCGATTTGGCTAAAATTTTGCATGACGTATTTTAATTTTACTTTCAACAACTGTGTCAAATAACGTTCAAATCGGTTCATAACCTGATATAGCTGCCATATAAACCGATCTAAGATCTTGACTTCTTGACCCCTAGAGGTCGCAATTATTATCCGATATGCCTGAAATTGGATGAAATTGTACGATGGATCCTCTCATGACCATCAACTAACGTGTTTATTATGGTCTGAATCGGTCTATAGCCCGATACAGATCCCATATAAATCGTTCTCTCTCTATTTTACTTCGTGAGCCCCAATGGTCCGAACCGGACCATATCTTGATATCGTTTTAATAGCAGAGCAACTCTTTTCTTATATCCTTTTTTGCCTAAGAAGAGATGCCGGGAAAAGAACTCGACAAATGCGATCCATGGTGGAGGGTATATAAGATTCGGCCCGGCCGAATTTAGCACGCTTTTACTTGTTACTTGTAAGAACCGAACCGGACCATATCTTGATATCGTTTTAATAGCAGAGCAACTCTTTTCTTATATCCTTTTTTGCCTAAGAAGAGATGCCGGAAAAGAACTCGACAAATGCGATCCATGGTGGAGGGTATATAAGATTCGGCCCGGCCGAATTTAGCACGCTTTTACTTGTTTCTTGTAAGATGAACAAAAAAATTATTAAAATTTCTTACATTTCACTCAACCTGGACAATTTGGTTTCAAAAAATTTTGCCTTCAATCAATGCATTCCTAAACATTTATAATTGGTTGTAGCCTTCATTCTTTATATGAGACCTAATTAAAAACCTTGCAAATCAAGCTGCCTGTATGGTAATTGGTCATGCGAGTGTGTGTTGATTTTTCCCAAACAATTTTTCATCTCCCTTTTTGGTTATGAACTTGATAACTAGATTTACCTTATCATAGAACTGTTTTCTATTTCAATTCTAGTTTTGGTTTTGCTTGATGGTAATGATAATCCTAATGATGATGATGATGATGCTGCTGCGAAGGAAATGCCACTTTATTTGTTTGCTCACTTGCATGGCATGGCTTAGATAACTTCAAGTTAGTTGAAAAGTTGTTTGACATGCCAAAGATAGTGCAAGTTGGCCAATAATCGGCAGCAGCAGCCGCAACAGCAACACTAGCTGGCAGCAGCCACCATTGCAGCTATGTGGCCAAAAGTGTTTCCCTGCTTCTCAGAAGTCGGCTTCTTTTGTTTTATGGCGTAACACACAAACCCACCGCCAATCAAAAGATATCAAAAAGTCAAAGTGATATGTGCTTGTTTGTTGGCTGTTCATGTTCATGTTAAGTTGCATTTAATTGGAATTTGGAACAAAAACGAGTCGGAAGCCTAAGGCACTTAGGAAAGCTGGCAAGACCACCGCAGTCAATAGTGTGCATTCCCCGAAAGAACATCGTTGGCAGACCTTGAAGTTGCAACATGAAAGATGCTGTTCTGAGAGACTTCAAGAGAATTATCGAAAACTTTTAGCAATAACAAAATTTCATAGAAATTAAAACTGAATGCAAAGTTTAACTTTATATAAGAAACAAGCTACATTTTCTCAGAAGGCTAAAGTTCAAAAAAGTTTTAGATTTTAGTAAAATTTTAACAAAAACAAAAAATCTGCAAAATGTCAATTTTATTGATAAAGAAAATTTGCACTGAAATTTTGCCCTAAGGGAATATCTCATGACAATCTCAAGAAAAAATGTTGTTGTTGTAGCCACATTTTCATATGGAGGTGGCGGTCCTCGTCCAGCTTCTGCAGGAGAGCAAGCTCGTTCCGGTCTATACGACCGATCGCCGCAAGAACAGGGTAGCCATTGGTTAAAGGCCTCGATAGCCCGCCTTGTCATATCGAGCATCATAGACACTCAGTATTACTACAAGAGCCGGTGCCGCCCTGCCTCTTACTGAGACTCTCCGCTCGATACCGCTGACTGATTGTCCGCGACTGCCGTTTCAGCGACTCTGTATGAAGCATTCCACTATCCGCAACCCCAACCACGAAGGGTACACTGAGGAGGATCTCCGACAACCTGGCACCAGCGCCAACTTGGATGAGGGCAATCTCGCGATTCGTTTATCTGAGAGGTATGAATGGAGAGCAAATTCTGCACTTGAGAAGAATGAGATCTCGATCTACACTGATGGCTCCAAGATGAAGTCAGGGACTGGATTGGGGGTCTACTCTGACGAACTCAATATCGGTATGTCTCTGAGACTGCCGGACAAGTGTACGGTCTTTCAGGCATAGATCTGTGACATTACAGTAGCCGCTAGAGAGATTCTGGTAAGGGCAATCGCGATTCGTTTTCCTGGGAGGGATGAATGAAGAGCGAATACTGCACTTGAGGAGAATGAGATCTCGATCTACACTGATGGCTCCAAGATGAAGTCAGGGACTGGATTGGGGGTCTACTCTGACGCATTCAATATCAGTATGCCTCTGAGACTGCCGGACGAGTGTACGGTCTTTCAGACAAAGGTCTGTGACATTACAGTCACCGCTAGAGAGATTCTGGTAAGGGATTTACTGCCTCAAAGCTCAGGATTTATGTGGCGGCGCTCAAAGCCTTGGGGTTGAGGATGTTAAGGTCGATATGCGAGGCGGATTGTTTGGAGTCCCTGGATAGGCTCCGCATCTACGATGTGACGCTAACATGGGTTTCTGGACATGAGGGGATTCTAGTAAATGAGAGGTGGGACGAGTGCGCCAGGAGGGGTTCGTCTGCGAGGGCGGACCAGCCACCGGGCTTGCCTACTTGCCATTTTTCGAACTACTGAACACAGTAGAGGGGATGGCCAGGGCGGCGTCGGTGGTGAGATGGGATTCGGTGAATGGTTGCCGGACTGCAAAGGCGCTCTGGCCCGTCATCGACCGTATGAGGACGAGGGAGTTGCTGGCGTTCGATAAGAACCTGAATAGGGGTCATAACCAGGGGTCCTATGCCATAGGACACATGGCGGTGCGCATGGAAATACCGCACAATGACTTCTTTAGGAGTTGCCTCGATGAGGATGAGGAGGAGAGTATAGAGCACTTGCTGTGTTCATGACCGGGTCAGCAGGGATGTAGGCTCCTCCTCTCTGGGGAGCCGTTTCTAATGCGATCTGGGTACTGTGCCATAACCTGGCACTGTGCCCTAGACCGCATGGCGGTGCGCATGGGAATACCGCACAATGACTTCTTTAGGAGTTGCCTCGATGAGGATGAGGAGGGGAGTATAGAGCACTTGCTGTGTTCATGACCGGGTCAGCAGGGACGTAGGCTCCTCCTCTCTGGGGAGCCGTTTCTTATGCAATCTGGGTGAACTTTCGAACATAACTCTGGCAGGTCTGCTGAGTTTTTTTGAAGGAACAGGATGGTTCTGAAGAGGAATGCGGACGGGTAGGTACATCCGTGATTGCGTGGGGATGATCCGTCTTCGGCGGTAAGTTTTCCTGATTTCTAGGCAAACTGGCAAACCTTATGGTTGTGTACCACTCAGAATAGAATGTTCTGTGTTGTTCTTGTAGGACGATTGCGACATGTCCAGTTTTTCCGAAAAACAGGCGATCTTTTGCTTGAAAGTGCTTAGTGCGCGAACAACTTTTGTTGGATTTGGCTCAATTTGAAACACCCATACGGTCGATTGCTGTTTACTGTACGATAGAGTTGTCATTTGGCAGATGGCAACGCAAGGGTTGTCCAATCTCGTAATGTAAAAGGTAATCCTCGAATTCACCATTCATTTTGATTTCTTAGAAAAATTTATTCTTTTCGAAAGACTTTTTTGCATTTCAAGAAATTTTCTTTAAAATTTTGCATCAAAAAAAAAAAAATTCGAAAAATTTTGTATTTGCTGATTTTGTTTATACCCTACTCCACTACTGTGGTACAGGGTATTATAGATTTGTGCATTTGTTTGCGAGAAGGAGTAGAGCTAGACCCATCGATAAGTATACGAAACGGCTTAGAATCACTTTCTGATTCCATTTAGCTATGTCCACCTGTCTGTCCCTGTATTCTTGTAATCAAGGTATAGGTCGCATTTGTTGTCCGATTTTCACAAAATTTTGCATTGATTTTGAAAAAAAATCGGTCCAGATTTAGATATAGCTCCCATATATATCTTTCATCCGATGTGCCCTTTTAAAGCTGTAGAAGCCACAATTTTGGTCCGATTCTTACAAACTTTGGCACTAAGTGTTTTTTTTTTAATTTTATTGAAATCGGTTCAGATTTAGATATAGCTCCCATATATATCTTTCATCCGATATGCTCTTTTAAAGCTATAGGAGCCACAATTTTGGTGCGAAGTGCTTTTTGTGCCGTCTCAATATGTGTGCAAAATTTCATCTAAATCGGTTCAGATTTACATGTAGCTCCCATATATAACTTTCGTCCGATTTGACCTATTAAGGCTGTAGAAGACACAATTTTGGTCCGATTCTTACAAAATTTGGCACGAAGTACTTTTTGTGACGTCTCAATGTGTGTGCAAAATTTCATCATAATCGGATCAGATTTATATATAGCTCCCATATATATCTTTCATCCGATATGGACTTTTAAGGCTGTAGCAGACACAATTTTGGTCAGATCTTTACAAAATTTGGCATGGAGTGTTTTATTCAACGTCCTCATATGTGCGCAAAGTTCCATAACAATCGATCCAGATTTAGATATAGCTCCCATATATATTTTTCATCCGATATGGCCTTTTAAGGCTGTAGAAGCCACAATTTTAGTCCGATCTTTACAAAATTTGGCATGGACCGTTTTATTCAACGTCCTCATATGTTTTTTCGTTGAATTTTTTTGAATATATCCTAAAAGTTTTGTTTCTTTCTACATATGGCTCAGTTCACCACTATTTGTTTGTTTCTTTGGTTGGTTACAAGACTCTGTTCTGAAGTTAGTTTAAATATACAAATTTAATACAGTTCAAGGTCAATTGAGGAAATACAGAAAACTTTCATCTAAAAAAACACAAGACCCAAAACTAAAACATGCTAAAGCTTTTATACATAATTATACTAAAGGGTCAAGGGTTGGCTGCACTGATACAATTTTTGAACAAACAATTCCGATTATGTTAAAATTAAAAACGTTACAGCCCAAAAATTTACCTTTTTTCCTCTTATCTCCTATGAGTTTTTTTTTTTTTTTTTTGGTTTGAATTTCCAAAAAAAAAAAACTCATTTACCTCTATTTGCTGCATGGTGCCACTGAATTTTACAAAACTAATCCTAAAAGATTTAAGTGGAAATTAACATCTGCATGGCCAAAGCATATCCTCTATGCAAAACAAATGTAGTTATCATCCGAGTCAGTGGCATAAAATGTCATGGGACCTAGACATAGCAACAGATTCCTTTGGCGTTGTGTTAGCCAAGCTGTGGTCAATTTATTTGGGCCTGTTTGTTCTTTCTTGTAGGCCTGCTTGTTAAAAGTTGTAACGCACACTCTCATTTGGAAGGACAAAACAAAGACAGAGCCGCAAAGCAGACGACCTTCAGCTAGTACTCTACTAATCCTTGGAAAATTTATCTAGATGTTCATATGATTTTTTGTTCCATTCGCAAACAGGCAAAGGGTTGGTGAATTAGAATTGTTGGGTTAGGCAAAATTCCACTAAAACTTTCTGTAAAAACAATATTTCAATATTTCGGTAAAATGTAGTAAAACTACCCTATTGCAAGGAAAAGAGTAGTAAAACAGCCCTATTATAAGGAAAATAGTACTAAAACTATCCTTTGCTAAGGCAAAGACTACTAAAGTAATCCTTCGCTGTGAGAAAGTGTACTTAAACCACGCATCTAAACAAGATGTTGTAAAACAACTATTTGCCAAAGGAAAGGGTGCTTAAATGACCCTTTGCTGATACAAAGGGAAATAGAACTAACCTTGGTTGTGAGAAAGTGTGCTAAAATTTCTCTTAAGTGCAGCTACCGTTTGCTAAGGGAAATGGGATTAAAGTACCTTTTGCTAAGGGAAATGATAAAAAACTACCTTTTGCTTAGAAAAAAGGGTACTAAATTTATTGTTTGCTATGAGAAAGGGTACTAAATATCCCTTTACTAGGGATAAGTAAAACTTCCCTATTTTAAAGGAAATGGTAATAACTCTACCACTTTTTAAAGGAAAGGGTAGTGAAACTTCCCTATTTTAGTACTTTAAACTGCAAAAGGTAGTAAAACTACCCTATTTAGAGGGAAAGGGTACTAAAACTACCCTTTGCTAAGGGAAAGGGTACTAAAACTACCCTTTGCTAAGGGAAAGGGTACTAAAACTACCCTTTGCTAAGGGAATCGTTACTTAAATTACCTTTTACTAAGGGAACGGGTACATAAGCTACCCTGTGCTAGAGGAAAGATGCAACAAGTAAAAGTGTGCTAAGTTCGGCCGGGCCGAATCTTATATACCCTCCACCATGGATCGCATTTTTCGAGTTCTTTTTCCGGCATCTCTTCTAAGGCAAAAAAATGATAAAAGAAAAGATTTGCTCTGCTATTAGAGCGATATCAAGACATGGTTCGGTTCGGACCACAATTAAATTATATGTTGGAGACCTGTGTCAAATGTCAACCAATTCGAATAAGAATTGCGCCCTTTGGGGGCTCAATAAGTAAAATAGAGAGATAGTTTTATATGGGAGCTGTATCAGGCCATAGAACGATTCAGACCATAATAAACACGTATGTTGATGGTCATGTGAGGACCCGTCGTACAAAATTTCAGGCCAATCGGATAATAATTGCGATCCCTAGAGGCTCAAGAAGTCAAGATCTCAGATCGGTTTATATGGCAGCTTTATAAGGTTATTGACCGATTTAAACCTTATTTGGCGCAATTGTTGGAAGTCATAGCGAAACACGTCGTGCAAAATTTCAGCCAAATCGGATAGGAATTGCGCATTATAGAAGCTCAAGAAGTCAAGTCCCCGGATCGGTTTATATGACAGCTATATCAAAACATGGACCGATATGGCCCATTTACAATCCCAACCGACCTACACTTATATGAAGTATTTGTGCAAAAGTTCAAGTCGTAACATTGTAAAGGGTGATTTTTTTGAGGTTAGGATTTTCATGCATTAGTATTTGACAGATCACGTGGGATTTCAGACATGGTGTCAAAGAGAAAGATGCTCAGTATGCTTTGACATTTCATCATGAATAGACTTACTAACGAGCAACGCTTGCAAATCATTGAATTTTATTACCAAAATCAGTGTTCGGTTCGAAATGTGTTCAAATTTTGACAAATTTTGTTCAGCCATGAGGCTCATTTCTGGTTGAATGGCTACGTAAATAAGCAAAATTGCCGCATTTGGAGTGAAGAGCAACCAGATGCCGTTCAAGAACTGCCCATGCATCCCGAAAAATGCACTGTTTGGTGTGGTTTGTACGCTGGTGGAATCATTGGACCGTATTTTTTCAAAGATGCTGTTGGACGCAACGTTACGGTGAATGAACACATTTCGAACCGAACACTGATTTTGGTAATAAAATTCAATGATTTGCAAGCGTTGCTCGTTAGTAAGTCTATTCATGATGAAATGTCAAAGCATACTGAGCATCTTTCTCTTTGACACCATGTCTGAAATCCCACGTGATCTGTCAAATACTAATGCATGAAAATCCTAACCTCAAAAAAATCACCCTTTATGACTATTTAACGATGTCCGTGTGTCTGTCCGTCCGTCTGTCCATCCGTCTTTCCGTCCGTCTGTTGTAACCATTCTACAGCCTTCAAAAATTTAGATATTGAGCTGAAATTTAGCACATTATTTGCTGGTTAAATTCTTGAACGGGCCAAATCGGACCATATTTGGATATAGCTGCTATATAGACCGATCTGCCTATAAAGGTTCTAATGACCATAAAAGCTTAATTTTTTATACGATTTCGCTGAAATTTGAAACAGAGAGTAGATAAGAGACTTCTAAAACACAAATATGGTTCAGATCGGACTATATTTAGATATATAGCTGATATATAGACCGATCTGCCGATAAAGGGTCTGAAGCCTATAAATGCTTATTTATCACCCAATTTCGCTGAAACAGGGGGTTATTTTTGCCCTCCTGACATCTGACCTAAACATGGTCCAGATCGGGCCATATTTAGATATAGCTGCCATATAGACCGATCTCCCGATAAAGGGTCTGAAGCTCATAAAAGCTTTATTTTTTTAACGATTTCGCTAAAGTTTGAAATAGTGAGTAGTTTTACGCCTCCTAACATTGGACCCAAATATGGTTCAGATCGGACTATATTTAGATATAGCTGTCATACAGACCGATCTCCCGATAAAAGGTCTGGAGCCCATAAAAGCTCTATTTATTACCCGTTTTCGCGAAAATTTGAAACAGTGGGTAGTTTAAGGTCTCCCGACATCCGTCATATATATGATTTGGATCGGACTTAATTTAGATATAGCTGTCATACAGACCGATCACCCGATAAAGAGTCTGAAGCGAATAAAAACATTTTTTATCCGATTTCGCTGAAATTTTAAACAGTAAGTAGTTTTTTTTTGTCCGTGCCGAATTTGGGTGTATAATTTATCAAAATTTGACAGGATTGTGACGAAAGAGGGTGGGTATCCAAAGATACTTGTTTTTCTCTGAAGACATGAAATTTCTCTTCAAAGAAAAAATTTTCGATGAATTTATTGTTACGACGAAATTTCAATAAAAATAGTGTCAATGAGATTTTCTCCAAACTTAAATTTACTGATATTTTCTCTTAAGGCAAATCTTTAAAAAAATTCTCTCTTAAGACAAAATTTTTATAAAATTTTAGCTACAAAAGAAATTTTATTAAAATTTTCCCAAAAAACAATTTTGAACCAAGTTTACTTTAAATATTAAATTTCAATGAATTTTTTTTCCAAGCTTCTACCTTATAACTGCAAATTATCCATTAGAGCTTAATAGTCCCAATCATAATAATACTCCCACATTTCAATTCATTCAAAAAACAGATGCTGTTTTAATCAAAACACGCATTGCTGTTTGTATATTGTTCTGCTCCCCCGGCTCAATCTCCTCCCCATTCTAAATCTCTCTCTTACTCCTAGCTGCTTTCTTTTTGACTCTGGGCTTAGGTTCCCTAGCACCTGCTGAAATTTATGTGTAGTCGCTTTGCCCACAGCCAAGTGTCTGTGTCCTTTGCACATGTCCATGTCCTGTTGCGGAGCATTTCGTTTTTCTTTGGCCCATTTAACCGCAAAATTAGTACGGGTTAACGTAACACTTGCCGTAGTAAACCAACATGGCAACATAGACCGAACGACCAACATCAGTACTGACATCACCTATTTTAAATTTTTTTCCTATGAATTTGGGTTGCCCTTATTTGCCAAGGAAATTTTCCCATAGCCTTTTCTGTTTTGATTGTGCAATGTGTTGGTGTGTTGTGTGTTTGTGTGCGAAATATAAAACGTTGTTGTTGCCCATCATTTGTGCTTTGCGCGGCATTGTGGTCTCAGTTGGTGGCTGATTATTGTCAGAAATGTGATTGGCTCATCACAAAGGAAGTGAAATGAAAAAAAAAACACCAACAACAACAAAACACGACAATCAGTTCAGAGGGAATGTTACCGTCACTTCAAAAGCAGATTCGCCACAAGGAAATTGTTAGATGTAGCCAAGTCTTAAGGAATGTCATTTATGCGTTTGAAAACAAAGACTATAAGACATTTTGAGAATTTGTCCTTGAAAAGGCTACACATTGTAAAACAATTGGGAGAATGGGATGTAAAGGCTTAAAGCAGGCTGTAGTAGGCAGTGCTGTCGCCTTTTTAAATATTTCAAGTTTGAAAAAAATTTTCAAATTTGAAATATGAAAAAAATGTTTTAAATCTTTTGTAAAATTATGAATTTTAAAATTTAATAAATATTTAAGGAAAATAAAAAAAAATTAAAACATATAAAATTAAAAATATTAAAAAAAATTATATGAAAATCGAAATTAAATTTGGTCTATACTTACGATAAATTATTGTAAATTATTTAAAACAAGTAAAAGCGTGCTAAGTTCGGCCGGGCTGAATGTTATATACCCTCCACCATGGATCGCATTTGTGGATCTCTTGCCACGGAATCTCTTCTTAGACAAACAAAGGATAAAAGAAAAGAATTTCTATGTTATTGGAACAATATCAAGTTATGGTTCATTTCGAACCATAATTGAACTGAATATTGGACACCATAGTAGAAGTCATTGTGTAAACTTTCAGCCAAATCAAGTAAGAATTGCGCACTTTAGGGGCTGAAGAAGTAAAATAGGGAAATCGGTTTATAGGAGAGCTGTGTTAGGCTATAAACCGATTCATGCCATATTCGGCACGTATGTTAAAGGTCATGAGAGAAGCTGTTGTACAAAATTTCAGCTAAATTGGGTTAATACTTGCGCCCTTTAGAGGCTCAAGAAGTCAAGACCCCAGATCGGTTTATATGGCAGCTATATCAGATTATGAACCGATTTGAACCATTCTTAATACAGTTGTTGGAAGTCATAACAAAACACGTTGTGCAAAATTTCAGCGAAATCGGATAATAATTGCGCCCCCTAGTGGCTCATGAAGTCAAGACCCCAGATCGGTTTATATGGCAGCTATATCAGGTTATGAACCGATTTGAAAAATTTTTAATACAGTTGTTGGAAGTCATAACAAAACACGTCGTGCAAAATTTCACCGAAATCGGATAATAATTGCGCCCCCTAGTGGCTCAAGAAGTCAAGACCCCAGATCGGTTTATTTGGCAGCTATATCAGGTTATGGACCGATTTGAACCATACTCAGCACAGTTATTGGAATTCATAATAAAACACTTCATGCAAAATTGCAGCCAAATCGGATAAGAATTGTGGCCTCTAGCGGCTCAAGAAGTCAATATCCCAGATCGGTTGATATGGCAGCTATATCAGGTTATGAACCGATTTGAACCATTCTTAGTACAGTTGTTTAAAGTCATAACAAAACACGTCGTGCAAAATTTCAGCCAAATTGGATAGGAATTGCGCCCTCAAGACGCTCAAGAAGTCAAGACCCCACATAGGTTTATATGACAGGTATAGTAGGTTATGAACCAATTCCAACCATACTCCGCACAGTTGTTGGATGTTATAATAAAACACCTCTTACAAAATGTCAGCCAAATCGGATAAAAAATATTGCCCTCTAGCGGCTCAAGAAGTCAAGATCCCAGATCGGTTTATATGGCAGCTATATCAAAACGTGGACCAATATAGCCCATTTACAATCCCAACTGACCTACACTAATAAGAAGTATTTGTGTAAAATTTTAAGCGGCTAGTTTTACTCCTTCAAAAGTTAGCGTGCTTTCGACAAATAGACGGACGGACAGACGGACGGACATGGCTAGTTCGACTTAAAATGTCATGACGATCAAGAATATATTGGGTTGCCCAAAAAGTAATTGTGGATTTTTCATATTGTCGGCGTTGACAAATTTTTTCACAGCTTGTGACTCTGTAATTGCATTCTTTCTTCTGTCAGTTATCAGATGTTAATTTTAGCTTGCTTTAGAAAAAAAGTGTAAAGAAAGTATATTTGATTAAAGTTCATTCTAAGTTTTATTAAAAATGCATTTACTTTCTTTTAAAAAATCCGCAATTACTTTTTGGGCAACCCAATATATACTTTATGGGGTCTTAGACGAATATTTCGAGGTGTTACAAACAGAATGACGAATTTAGTATGCCCCCACCCTATGGTGAAGGGTATAAAAAACTTTGTCCAAAAATCACTTTTCAACTTCTTTTCAAGAAGTTTCAACAGTTCTTACAAATTACTTGGCAACTCTGCCTTGTGGACTTTTCCTTCATGATTTTTCCCAATTGCCAGCTATGCTTTACATTAGGCTGTTTAAGGCATTACTTGTTGATGATCACTTGGGTTCGTCCCTGGCCGAAAATTGACAGGCCCCAAAACATTATCATAAAGTGTAATAAGCCTTTTTGGGTTGTAAAAGATAATCGACCCATTTTTGCAGGTTTTAAGACCCCTTTTCACTGTAATAGCTGCAGCAGCCGCATCACCAACACCACCACAATCACCAAAAAACACACATACCCACCCTGGGCGCACACACTTAAAGCTTTTGAATGAAAAAAGGCACCCCCTCCCCCCCTTCCCACCATAAAAGGTCTGGAAGAAAATTTACCTTGCAAATAATAGCCCACAAACATAGCTGGGTGTTTGCTACCAGTTTTCCTTAGTAGCCTCAGATATGTGTTTTGTTGTTGGGACGACACTAATACATTAAACATGCCAAAAATATACTTGTGTATGCCATCTGGGGTTAATGGAAATTTTAAAATTATATTTGTTATGGAATATGAAATACAAAAAAAAAACATCATCATTAACAACAACAACAGTAACTTGGAGTAGCATTATGAAACCCGAATGATTAGCAAAAAAAAAATATGATTTTAAGGTGATACACATGCCATATTTTGTACAGTTGAATAGAAGCTTCGTTATGTTGAGTAGCCAAGAAAAAAAAAATAACGGCTTGTTAAACATGACATTGAATTTAATAGATAGCTTATCAAGATTATTTGACAGGAAATTGAAAATTATTAGGATTTCAATGCTCAAGTGACATGGACAAGGAAAATCTGTTTTCCATGTCCTTGAAAGTTATTAAAAGGGTCGAACACAAATTTGAAAATGGATACTCAGTTGTGTCTTCTCACAGACATGGTGAGAAGAGAGTGTAAAAACAGTCATAGAGGTTAGAGGTGTACACGTGAGTATGAATTGAATCACAAGTGAGTCGCTTGATTCGTTAGTGGTATCCAAATTTGGTCACGTGATTGTGCTTTACATTGATTGAATAAAAACTTTTCGTGTGTGAGAGCGAGTGAGTGAAATCATGCCTACGACACTTATCACGATTCACGAGACTTTTACGACTCACAAGACACTGACGACGCACCAGACACACACACACAATTTCAATGAGATTTTCTCTAAAGATAAGGTAACCTCAGTTTAGAGCGGCAGTCCTTGAACAGACTTTGACAATTTGATTCAAGCCTCTGTTGGAAATCAATTCCACAACCACAATGCCGGTTTTTAAAATCTTAATCGACGAATTCTAAGACATTTGCCTAAAAATCCATGGGTCAGTTTGCCTGTGGAAACATACGACAACTTTCAAAGGAGTAAAGCTGTAGTGTAGGAGTAAGGATGTAGTGTTTATTGTCATTTCTCTTTAATCATTGGATGTCATAGTGGGTGGGAAAAACATTAGCCGGAATATCGAATATCGGATTATCGATTCCGCATACGAAAAATTCGGGTGATATATTGGGTTGCCCAAAAAGTAATTGCGGATTTTTCATATAGTCGACGTTGACAAATTTTAAGCAAATTTTAAGCATTAACCGAATTGGATCGTCATGTAACTGAGCGTGAGATAGGAGAGAAGTTAAATATACCAAAATCAACCGTTCATTATCACATAAAAAGTCTTGGACTGGTGAAAAAGCTCGATGTTTGGGTACCACATGTATTGAAAGAAATTCATTTAACAAAGCGAATCAACGCTTGTGATATGCACCTTAAACGCAATGAATTCGATCCGTTTTTAAAACGAATCATAACTGGAGATGAAAAATGGATTGTTTACAACAACGTTAGTCGAAAACGATCATGGTCCAATCATGGTGAACCAGCTCAAACCACTTCAAAGGCTGATATCCACCAGAAGAAGGTTATGCTGTCTGTTTGGTGGGATTGAAAGGGTGTGGTATATTTTGAGCTGCTTCCAAGGAACCAAACTATTAATTCCGATGTTTACTGGCAACAATTGGACAAATTGAATACAGCCATCAAGGAGAAGCGACCAGAATTGGTCAATCGTAAAGGTGTCATATTCCACCAGGACAACGCTAGACCGCACACATCTTTGGTCACTCGCCAAAAACTGAGTGAGCTTGGCTGGGCACTTTTGATGCATCCACCATATAGCCCTGACCTTGCACCATCAGACTACCATTTATTTCGATCTTTGCAGAACTCCTTAAAGGGTAAAACTTTCGGCAATGATGAGGCTATAAAATCGCACTTGGTTCAGTTTTTTGCAGATAAAGGCCAGAAGTTCTATGAGCGTGGAATACTAAATTTGCCAGGAAGATGGCAAATGGTTATCGAACAAAATGGCAATTATATATTTGATTAAAGTTCATTCTAAGTTTTATTAAAAATGCATTTACTTTCTTTTAAAAAAATCCGCAATTACTTTTTGGGCAACCAAATAAGAATTTTCTTAATTACAAACGGTTGTGAGGACGAATATCAGACGAACAAACCCCATGAAAGTACCAATGGAATAGGGCCAAACAACCAACATTGCAACGATGTTCACGGGAGGCAATGGAGTTAGATACCCTACCGTCAAGATCCTGGGTCTTGACTTCTTGAGCCTCTAGAGTGCGCAATTCTTATCCGATTGGAATGAAATTTAGCACGACGTGTTTGGTTATGATATTCAACAACTGTGCCAAGTATGGTTCAAATCGGTTCATAACCTGATATAGCTGCCATATAAACCGATCTGGGATCTTGACTTCTTGAGCTTCTAGAGGGCGCAATTCCTATCCGATTGGAATGAAATTTTGCACGACGTGTTTTGTTATGATATTCAACAACTATGCCAAGTATGGTTTAAATCGGTTCAAAACCTGATATAACTGTCATATAAACAGATCTGGGGACTTGACTTCTTGAGCTTCTAGAGGGCTCAATTCCTTTCCCATATGGCTGAAATTTTGCATGACGTATTTTATTCTTACTTTCAACAACTGTGTCAAATAAGGTTAAAATCGCTCCATAACCTGATATAGCTGCCATATAAACCGATCTGGGATCTTGACTTCTTGAGCCTCTAGAGTGCGCAATTCATATCCGATTTACCTGAAATTTTCTACGACGGATCCTCTCATGACCATCAACATACGTGGTTATTATGGTCTGTATCGGTCTATAGCCTGATATAGCTCCCATAAATATCGATCACTCTATTTTACTTCTTGAGCTCCCAAAGGGCGCCATTCGTATTCGAATTGGCTGATATTTTAGACAGGTCTCCAACATACAATTTAATTGTGGTCCAAACCGGACCATATCTTGATATCGCTCTAATGGCAGAGCAAATCTTTTCTTATACCCTTTTTTGCCTAAGAATAGATGCCGGAAAAGAACTCGACAAATGCGATCCATAGTGGAGGGCTTATAAGATTAGGCCCGACCGAACTTAGCACGCTTTTACTTGTGGGATATTATTGCCATACATACCGATCTGCTATTTAAGCCCTTAATGAGAAGTCGTTAGTCCATAAAACCGCATTTATTAACAGTTTTCGTTGAAATTTTGATGAGTGAGTGTTGGAAGGTTCCTTCGACATACGAACCGAATATGGTCTAGATGGGAACATGTTTGAATATATTTGCCATATATTGGGTTGCCCAAAAAGTAATTGCGGATTTTTCATATAGTCGGCGTTGACAAATTTTTTCACAGCTTGTGACTCTGTAATTGCATTCTTTCTTCTGTCAGTTATCAGCTGTTACATTTAGCTTGCTTTAGAAAAAAAGTGTAAAAAAAGTATATTTGATTAAAGTTCATTCAAAGTTTTATAAAAAAAGCATTTACTTTCTTTAAAAAAATCCGCAATTACTTTTTGGGCAACCGAATATATTGGGCTGCCGATTTGGAGTCTTAAACCCAAAGCAGATGCATTTATAACCCTATTTCGCTGAAATGCGGAGCAGTGAGTTGGGCCACCCGATATACTAACGGAGTAATGTCCAATCAACATCACGAGCAGACTGTTTTGTAGGGAGATTGAAAATCGGTTAACATATAAGGATTTGGCAGTCCAAAAAAGTTTTTGAAATGCTGAGGTGATCAACTTTAAAGCCCTGCTATTAGGCGCCCGGACCATCTATGGCTTTATAAAGTTCTGCGTGTAATGTCGTTAACCTATCAGCTCTAGGAATTTAAAGTGTCAAAGAGATATCTCTACCCGATTTCAAATGGCAGACTTTTTACTAATTTTTTACGATTCTATGACGCTCTGTGGTCATGGCATTTAAAATCGATATTGCGATGTGGGTCCATCTGTCCAAAGCACTTCAACTCTCGAACGAGTGAAGCTACCCAATTGAAATTTTGCACAACTGCTTCTAATTGATGTAGGATAGGTCAGACTGTCAATGGGCCCAATCGGTCCATACCTTCCTTCTCCCAAGTAGACTTCTTAAGCGTCTATAGGAAGTAATTTTTGCTCACTGGGGACATGTCTTCAAAATTTTAATTTTCATAGAAAAGGTCGAGAATTTTGATTGGCAACAATTTAATATGGAATAGTAACTTTCATACCAACCTAGTTGCCCTAACTGACTTAACTTTGATGTTCTGAATCATTTTTTTTTCATGGAAAAACTCTCATCAAGGCACGTAGTTTTACAAAATTAAATTTTTGTCTAAATTTCCAAGTTCTTGGCAAAAGTCTCTCACCATTACCATGCCAACATTGGAATAGCTTTAATTTCACCCAGTTTTGTTCAGTTTTTCATTTATAAATGGCAAAAAAAACACTCTCTGTTTTCCACCTCAGTTTTCTCTTCGCTTATTTAATTTTCGTGTATATTTGTGCTGCTAAAATTCTTTCTAAATTTTTTTTCCTTTTCTCCACAATTTTCGTTGTTTTTTTGGTGCTTTTGGCCAAGGGGGTCTCTCTGTGTGCATAAAAAATCACTTATTTGGCTAATGGCATTTCTTATTTTCGTACCAAGTCAGCCACGGCCACTGCAGCAGTGCTTACCTTGGCAAACAGAGCATGTCTTTGCTTATTATTATTGCAAAGGTTATTTGCCCGGTTTTCGGTTTCTGGCCTGTTGGACACTTACACTGACTGTTTGAAGCTTCTGTTTTCTTTTCGTTATGTATTCTATTTCACCTTCCCTTTTGCAACCTTAGAAAATAGGTATGGCTTGCAAAAAAATTAAAATAATCTTTAGTTTTCATAACAAAGCATTTGCTTTTGTAGTGGGCAGCAGAACACATAGACCCTAAGCCTGTTGTTAGATTTTTGTTTGGGTTTGTACGGCCATTGAACCGTGTATGCATGTAGTGCAGAGCCTTTGGGGTGCTTTAATCAAGACAATCTTGGAAGCATGGTTTCTATAGGAAACTTTAAAAAGTTTTCTTTTCTTATTGTAAACCATTGAGTGTGATGAACTAAGACATTGAATTTTTGAGTTTATCTCTCTTTTGGATGATATCTTTGTAAGAAATGGCAATGTGTGAGTGTGTGTGTGTGGGTGGTTGCTAGGGGTTGCAGTTTCTTAGAGAAGTTGTACGTGACAGATGTGCTGGGGGATTTAACAATTATTTTGAAATTTGAACAAGTAAGGCATGGCAAAAGTCGGGCGGAGCTGACTATATAATACCCTACACCACCGAGCCTACGTACTACATTTAATGAATGGAACCTATGTTGAAATCAAGTCAGACTTTAATTTTGCGTACTTAGAGACGAAGCCTATTAAAATCAGAAAAAATTGGTTCAGATTCGGATATGTCGCCCCTAATTAGCCAATTCTATCGAAACTTGACGGGAAGGGGTTTCTCTTGACTTGCAACATTACTGGTGAATTTCATAAAAATCGTTTCAGATTTAGATTTAGCTCTCATATATTTATATCGCTCGATTTTCACGCCTACAGCCACTGTGAGCGCATTTATTGACTAATCTTTCGAAAATTTTGTGCAACGTTTTCCTCGACGACTACCACAATATCTAAGAAGTTTGGTCGAAATCCGTTCAGATTTAGATATAGACCACATAAAAATGCCACCGTAGCGCAGAGGTTAGCATGTCCGCCTATGACGCTGAACGCATGAGGTTCGAATCCTGGCGAGACCATCAGAAAAAAATTTCAGCGGTGGTTTTTCGCTCCTAATGCTGGCGACATTTGTGAGGTACTATGCCATGTAAAACTTCTCTCCAAAGAGGTGTTGCACTGCGGCTCGCCGTTCGGACTCGGCTATAAAAAGGAGGCCCCTCATCATTGAGCTTAAACTTGATTCGGACTGCACTCATTGCTATGTGAGAAGTTTGCCCCTGTTTCTTAGTGGAATGTTCATGGGCAAAATTTGCAATATATGCTCGTCAGATTTTGGGTAATTTGCAATAATGTTGAATTTGTGCTTGAAATTTGATACGGATTTTTTAATAACCCATCTGAAAACTTCTGCCGAGGTCCACTAAATTGGTTCAGAATAAAATATAGCTCCTACTTTGTACTTAAAGGGTAGGTGTAGGATTTTAGACAGTTGGCACCGCCCGAGTTTTGCATTTTCTTACTGATTTAAATAAAATAAAAATGGTTTTGGTTATCAATGAAGTTCTTTATTCCTGTAAAAGTACGTTGTATGAAACTCGATTTCTTTTACATGACCATAGGCACGCTTGCGGAAGTTCAAACACGGTACCAAATTTTCGACGGATTTTCAATCGTCGCTGGCTTGTTGGCGTAGACCATAGATTTTACGTAGCCCCACAGGAATAGTCTAACCACGTTAAATCGCACGACAGAGGATAACACCTCAGCTATAACCATGTATTTCATGAAGATATCTCTATACGTTCCAAAATGGCAGACTTATTTCCTCTCGTTTTTTTTCCATCTCACTGTGCGCCGTCCTGTTTGAACGTGCCGGTCTTGATCATCACGGAAGAAGTACGGCCCAATGATGCCGCCGACCCATAAACCGCACCAAACCGTAATTTTTCTGGATGCAATGATAACTCATGGAGTACATGTGGATTGTTGCCAGACCATGGCAACATTGGTCAGGCAAGCACGCATTTGCTTACTGACGAAGCCGAATTTCGGTTGTAAATTTTAATAGTTTGTGCTCGTTGTTTAGGTTAGGTTAGGTTTAAGTGGCAGTCTGCCATCAGACGTTTTTGCCCATTATCATACTACAGAAAAAGAAGAAGGAAGATGTCTTCTAGTTCCTACCGTTGAACCGTCCAGATCGCTTTAAAAAGCCCAATAACTTGCCAATGTTTACATCCTCTAAATCAGACAGGTTCTCAAAGAAATGATATCATAAAGTGGAACTCCTTCTAGCTGCCAGTGGCGGACACATACACAGAAGGTGTTCTATAGTCTCTTCTTCTTCGATGTCCTCACAGCTTCTGCAAAAGCCGTTGCTGGCAACCCTTAGTCTGTCAGCATAGTTTCCGATTAGACAGTAACCTGTCACGACAGACACAATGACTGAGACGTCTGTTCTAGCCAATGACAGCAAAGCAGTAGACCTCTTCAAGTCTACATTAGGCCACATAGCTTTGGAATGCTCACAGCCCAATCATTGTGACCATCTATCATTCGTTGTCCTTCGGGCCTGGTCCTGAAAACTTAGCTTACATGTCGCTAGACGCATACCCACAGATTCCAGTATCCCTGGCATGTGTAGGGTAGTTCCTAGTCTAGCAAGCTCGTCCGATTTACAATTCCCTGGGATATCTCTGTGGCTCGGCACCCAGAACAGGTGAATTTTGAACTGTTCAGCCATCTCGTTGAGAGATCTGCGACAGTCGAGGGCGGTTTTTGTGTTTAGAAATATGTTTTCCAGGGCGTTAATGGCTGCCTGGCTGTCTGAGAAGATATTTATGCCAATCGTCGTAATGAGATTATATCTTAGCCACACCACCACTTCCTCAAATGCAAGGATCTCTGCTTGATACACATTGCAGTGGTTGGGGTAAGCTTTTCGATATAATACACCTAGAGTAGAGTACACCCCAAAGCCCACCTGGACGTTTAGTTTGGAACCATCCGTATAGAAGTCTATATAACTTCTGTTACCAAGGATATCGTAGTTCCAATTGGTTCTAATAGTATTACATTAATTTTTTTTTATCAAAAAGCGGCTCAGATACGTTGTAATCCACATTGCCTGGAACATCGGATACTGTATCAAGGATAACATAGTGTCCGTAGCCGCCACATGACCAATGAGAAAGCTGCTTTAACCTCACGACAGTGATCACTGCAACTTGGGTAGCCACAGTATCCAGAGGCATTAGATGTAGCATTAAATTCAGTGCATCAGATGGTGCCGCCCTCAGTACGGCTGTGATGCACAAACAAGTCATCCTTTGGATCCGGTTAGGTATTGAGCAGTAGGTGGACCTTTGAAGCGCCGTCCAACAGACCACAACACCATATAGCCTCACGCCAGTGATCGCAGGAATTTGGGTTGCCACTATGTCCAGAGGCATTAGATGTAGCTTTAAATTCAGTGCATCAGATGGTCTCGCCCTCAGTGCGGCTGTATGCACAAACAAGCCATCCTTGGGATCCGGTTAAATATTGAGCAGTAGGTGGACCTTTGAAGCGCCGTCCAACAGACCACAACACCATATAGCCTCACGCCAGTGATCGCAGGAATTTGGATAGCCACTATGTCCAGAGGCATTAGATGTAGCATTAAATTCAGTGCATCAGATGGTTTCGCCCTAAGTACGGCTGTGATGCACAAACACGCCATCCTTTGGATCTGGTTAAGTATTGATCAGTAGGTGGACTTTTGAGCGCCGTCCACCAGACCACAACACCATATAGCATTATAGTTCTGACAACTGCAGTATATACCTACTCGTTGTTTGCTCGTATATCTTCCCATCACGAATTGGCAAACCTTTCTGAAGAGAAATGTCAAAATAGCGGCAAAAAATATGGTGGCGTTTGCTGTCCCTATTGGTCTACTTTTGTAGCGTTCTTTTTGAAAAACTATGCAACTATGCAAACAAGACTATATAGGACTCAAGTGAAAGGAATTTGAGATTGAACAAGTAAAAGCGGCCGAATCCCGATATCAAAAAAGGATAAAAAAAAATAATTGATTTAATATTGGAGCTACATCAAGTTATAGTCCGATTCGGACCATAATTGAATTGAATGCTGGAGACCATAATAGAAGTGAATGTGTAAAATTTCAGCCAATTCGAGTTAGAATTGCTCCCATTAGGGGCTCAAGAAGGTAAATACAGAGATCGGTTTATATGGGAGCTGTATCAGGCTATAGATTCGGATTCGATTCGGACCCTATTTGACATGTATGTTAAAGGTCATGGGAAAAGCCGTTGTACAAAATTTCAGCCAAATTGGATAATAATTACCGCCTATGGAGGCTCAAGAAGTCAAGATTCAAGATCGGTTTATGTGGCAGCTATATCAGGTTATGTATCGATTTAAACCATATTTTACACAGTTGTAAGAAGTCATAACAAAACACCTTATGCAAAATGTCAGCCAAATCGGATAAGAATAGCGCCCTCTAGTGGCTTAAGAAGTCAAGACCCCAGATAGGTTTATATGGCAGCTATATCAGGTTATGGACCGATTTAAAGCATACTGAGCACAGTTGTTGGAAATCACATCGGAACACGTTGTACAAAATTTCAGCCAAATCGGATAGGAATTGCGCACTCTAGACGCTCAAGAAGTCAAGACCCAAGATCGGTTTATATGGCAGCTATATCAGGTTAAGGACCAATTTCAACCATACTCAGCACAGTTGTTGGAAATCATATCGGAACACGTTATGCAAAATTTCAGCCAAATCGGATAGGAATTGCGCCTTCTAGACGCTCAAGAAGTCAAGACCCGAGATCGGTTTATATGACAGCTATATCAGGTTATGGTCCAATTTCAACCATACTCTGCACAGTTGTTGGAAGTCATATAAAAACACCTCATGCAAAATTTCTTCCAAATCGGATAAGAGTTGTGTCCTTTAGTGGCTCAAGAAGTCAAGATCCAAGATCGGTTTATAGGCAGCTATATCAAAACATGGACCGATATATCCCATTAACAATCCCAACCGATCTACACTAATAACAAGTATTTCTGCAAAATTTTGCTTTACTCCTTCGAAAGTTAGCGTGCTTTCGACAGACAGACGGACGGATGGACGAACGGACGGACAGACGGTCGGACATGGCTAGATCGACTTAAAATGTCATGACGAGCAAAAATATATATGGGTTGCCCAAAAAGTAATTGCGGATTTTTAAAAGAAAGTAAATGCATTTTTAATAGATCTTAGATTGAACTTTAATCAAATATACTTTTTTACACTTTTTTTCTAAAGCAAGCTAAAAGCTGATAACTGACAGAAGAAAGAATGCAATTACAGAGTCACAAGCTGTGAAAAAAATTGTCAACGCCGACTATATGAAAAATCCGCAATTACTTTTTGGGCAACCCAATATATACTTTATTAGGTCTTAGACGAATATTTCGAGAAGTTACAAACAGAATGACCAAATTCCTATACTCCCATCCTATGGTGGAGGGTATAAAAACGAATCTGATATCTAAATGTGGGAACAAGTGTTTGGGAAGCCGCTTTATCCCCAAAGCACCCCCCCCAATTGGTCATATTTTCTCTCCACGGCATTATGGGCCTCGAAAAATGTCTTTTGGATTAAATCCAAAAAATCCTTTAAAGTTCATCGCTAAGCATTTTTCGTGTAGGCAAACCCTAAAGCCCTATATAGTTGTAAAGAACGTTAATAAATACCTAGAAATCAAAAAGAAAATGATGTATTTTTGTATACATATAGCATAAAGAAAATTTCTATGCTTAATGGTTAGTTGAAGCTCTTTTATTATCCTTTTTGTACACACACCGCTATACACTCATATACACCCAAATATATGTAAATATTTCATAAGGCAACAGTGAAAGAAGAGAGAATAATTTTTTTCTCGGAACTTTGAGGAGTCTAAAGTTTAATTGTACATTTTTTTAATTAAAAATACATGTTACAAATACATTTGCAAATCTTCTTAATCTTCTTGCCACCTACTTAACAAGCAAACACACACCCACGCAAGTCCATATATCCCTTGGCAACTACACATAAAGGTTACCTGCTAGTCCCATTGCTTTACATATACATGCATATTCTCTTTATATTAATTAAAATCCCACTGTGAGGATAAATGTCTGTGTATGTGTGTGTGTGTAGGTGCGTGTGGCTTCGTTTGAAAAATATCAAAAAAAAATAAAGGCAAAAGAAAATCTGAACTTTGTCACTGTCACCTCAGCTTGGGACCCCAAAAACAAAGAAAATGGATCATACCAAATGCTAATGATGATGAGGAAAAATTTAAAAAAACCAAAAAAACTTAAAAGGAAGACGTCCACAAGAAAATATAAGATAAAAATAAAAAAAGAATACATTGAAAATGTTAAGAGATAGCGCACAATAACGAAAAGTAGCATAATTTTGGTACGTCTGGCAATTCGTGTCTATTGCAAACATTTATGAACCCATTTCGTTAAGTTTGACATGCGTTAACCGGCTAAGTTGGTCTGAGCTGTACACAAATGGAGAAAACAGACATGCAAGATAATCACAAATAGCACATAGAGAGATACGGTGAGCTTTCCTCGTTTTTAATTGTGTTTTTTTTCATTCGTAAATAACTTTTGGTTTCAGCTCTGCTTATTTTCCGGGTAGTAGTGACCTTCTGCTTTTCCCTTACTTTTGTTTCAAAGTGAGGCTTTTGATTGGGTCGTCCAAACTTTTCAGGCCAAGTTTTATAATTTTTAGTAAACTTTTGGGGCAGTATGAAAAGTGAGGTAAAAACACTCTGGAGAACTTTTGGAGAGGGCGGCAGGAGAGGTCTCCTGAAATATTCCATCTTTTGCCTTCTGGTGAATATTACCAACTCAGTTTCTACGGAGAAAAAGGCCACCCAACCTGGCGACAAACACTCTGGGCAACGTCCCCGGCGTTTGCCCCCAAATCTTAAACTATCGAGTGGCAACAGGAGTAGATCAAAATCTATTCTCTTTTTGTCCTCCGGCTGGTTTACCTAAACCCATAAAGGTCCCCCAAAAATACCAAGTTTCCGCCTTATGGTAAACGGAAACAGCTGAATATCTCGATCTAGATCGAGTAAGTTGTCTCTCCAGGGTATTTCAGTTGTTGAATAAACCACCCAACCAACCAGAAAAACGTAGCTCCCTGAATTTATTTCAAGGAATCGTATGGTATACCTGCAATATTACTTCTGGTCCCGTTGATTTGTTGTACAAATAATCTTTTCCTCCCTTGTCCAAAAGCACGTATAGTGCCTCTGTACTGTGTTGTAAAGAGAAACATCGCTACCGTTCCGAATATGTATATCGATCCCCAGAACACCTCTGAGCACGCAAGGAAGTGCAACAAGACTCTCAGAGCTAAACTCCGCCTAGATTTCGTCATCTCTCTGTATGCTCCCAAGGGTTTTTCGTTCCTAGTCACTTTCACTTCAAGTTCGCTAAAACAGATCCATAAGGCCCACTTGGCAGATATCACCCCACTCCTATGTTTCTTCACGGCATCCTTGTACAGGTCCCATAGGTAATCAGTTTAATAATATCGCATCGGTATATATCTTATACACCCATGCGTTCTTTTATCTATCTCTCTTTAGGCAAACAAAGGATAACAGATAAAAATTGTCATGCTATTAGGTTAGGCTGAGGGTGCAGATATTAATCCGCCCCATGCCACTATGGACATACACCTAAGCCAGCAATCGGCTTGTTGTGCGCTCCAAAACTATAAAGTAACCTCTAAGAAGAAAACTTTAAGTTAGGAATTCCTTGCTACTTTCAAAATCCCTAATTGTTTTCAAAACCACTCCCCTAAGTTGGTCCATGTCTCCACCAAAGTGCCGGTATCTGTTAGACGAGAAAGCCGAGCAATGACAAAGGAAATGCTCCAACGTCTCATCATTTTCCCCGCATGCCCTACACATGCTATCACTTGCCGGACCGATTTTACATAAGTGAGCTCGTAGCCCTATGTGTCCCGTTATGATACCGAGAGCTATACTGACCTCCTTCTTACTTCCTTTCAGTAATTCTCACGAACTGGATTCCCCATAGGGAATCTTACCGATCGTTTCGCTTTACAATGTTGCATGCACATTGGTCGCTCACTCCCTTAACTCGGACTGCATCAACCCGAAAGGCTTCGGGTTAACCAAGTTTATTGACAGCAGTCCTTTGGCCTGCACGGCCAAGTCATCTGCCTTTTCATTTCCCCTTACTCCGTTATGGCCCGGCACCCAAACGATGGGGATTTTGGCATCCTCAGAGAAGGCGTTAATCTTACACTTCAAGACTGTTTGTGACCATGCTATTAAAGATATATCAGGTAATTAACCGATTCGGGCCATACTTGTTTTGGATGTTGGAGACCATAGTGGATGTCAGTGAGAAAAATTTCAGCCAAATCGCATAAGAATATGGCCCTATAAGGCCTCAAGAGGTAAAATCAGGAGATCGGTTTATATGGGAGCTATATCAGATTATTGACCTGTGCAGACAATTTTAGGCATGTTGAAGCCCAGTCATTGTACAAAATTTCAGCCAAATCATATAAAAGTTGCGCCCCCTAGAGGCTTATGAAATCAAAACGGGAGATCGGTTTTATGGGAGCTATATAAGGTTATCAACCGATTTATACCATAAATGGCATTGTTGTTGGCTAAATTTCAGCCACATTGGATAAGAATTGCGCTTTCAAGAGAATCAAGAAGTCAAGACCCAAGATCGTTTTATATGGCAGCTATATCAGATTAAGAACCGAATTAGACCATACATGACACAGTTTCAGAAAGTCATAACAAAATACTCCATGCTTAGTTTCAGTTAAATCGGACAAACATTGCGATTTGTAAGGGCTCTAGAAGTGAAATCGGGGGAACGGTTTATATGGGAGTTATATCAGGTTATGGACCGATGCAGACCACATTTGGCGCGAATGTTGAAGGTCATAGGAAAAGTCATTGTACAAAGTTTCAGCCAAATCGTTTACGTTCTTGAACCGATTAAGACCATGCTATGCACAGTTGTTGAAAATTAAATCGAAGCGCTACGCTCATAACTGTAGCCAAATCAAACAAGAATTGCTTTCTCTAGAGGCTCAAGAAGTCAAGACCCGAGATCGGTTTATATGGTAGCTATACCAAAACATGGACCGTTTTGGCCTATTTTCAATCCCAACCGACCTGCACTAAAAATAAATATTTGTGCAAAATTTCAAGCACATATCTCTGCGCCTTTGAGAGTTAGAGTGCTTTCGACAGACAGACGAACGGATATGGCTGAATCGACTTAGAATGCCAAAACCATCAATACCATGTACACTTTGTTAGGTCTCAGATCAATATTTCGATGAGTTACAAATGGAATGGCAAAATTAGTACACTCCCATCCTATGGTGGTGGGTATAAAAATAATGAAGACGAAAGTCGCACGAAGCCTACTATGAAATACTCTACACCTTCGACTACAGCCTCAACTACTTGTAAGGAAATTTCCCCAAACTAACTGGGCAGGGACCACAGAGGTTCGCAGTTCGCCTTTGATGCTGAACGTCTGTGTTCAAATTCCGGCAAGAACATCAGGAAATATGTTTAGCGTGGGTGATCCCTCCTAGTTCTGGCGACACTTTTGAGGCATTTCCTTTAGTAATCGGTCGTGTGGCAGAGGTTAGCATGTCCCCCTATGATTTAGAACATCAAGACGATCAAGAATATATATACTTTGTTGGGTCTCAGATCAATATTTCGATGAGTTGCAATCGGAATGGCGAAATTATTGTAGTATACCCCCATCCTATGGTGGAGGGTATAAAAATAATGAAGGAGAAAGTCGAGTGGAGCTTACTATGAAATACTCTTTACCTTCTATTATATCAACATCTTGTAAGAAATTATACCCAAACTAATTGGTCGGGGCCATCATAGATCAGAGGTTCGCATGTCCCGCTTTTATGGTGAAAGCCTGCATTCAAATTCCGGCAAGAACAAATTTACTCAGCGCTGGTGATCCCTCCGAGTATTGGCGACTCTAGTGATGTTTTTTCTTTGGTAATCAGACATGTGGCAGAGGTTAGCATGTCCACCTATGACGCTGAATGACTGGATGCGACTTTAAAATTTTCAGCGGTGGTTATCCCTTCTCAATGCTGTCATCATTTACGGGGTACTTTGCAAATTGCAAATTTTGCCCATGAACATTCCACTAAGGAACAGGGACAAACTTCTCGCCTATCAATGAGTGCAGTCCGATTCAAGTTTTAAGCTCAATGTTAAGGGGCCTCCTTTTTATAGCCGAGTCCGAACGGCGTGTAGCAGTGAGACACCTCCTTGGAGAGGAGTTGTACATGGCATAGTACCTCAAAAATATTGCCAGCATTAGGAGGGGAAAAGTACAGGCAAAAATTGTTTGTTCTGATGGTCTTGCCAGGATTCGAATCCAGGTGTTCAGAGTCATAGGCGGACATGCTAACCTCTGCGCTACGATGGCCTTCTTTTACGGGGTCTTTGCCATGTAAAATTTGCTCTCCAAAGAGGTTTCGCTTTGCGGCAATCCATTCGGTCTCGGCATTTAAAATGAGGTCCCTAATCACGAGCTTTTACTTTAATCGTACTGCACTCAAGGATATTAGAGAAATTACCCCCCTTGTTCCTTGGTGGTATATTCATGGGTAGATTTGCAAGTGATCAATATCGGACATTTTTCACAAAGTTTTGCAAAGATCGTGCCAAAATTTAAGCTATTAAAGCGCATATCGGATGAAAGGTATATATGGAAGCTAAGTCTAAAACTGGACAGACTTTAGTGAAATGAAATGTACTAACGAGTAGATTACGAATATGTAAATATATCTCCGAAAATTGGACCCAAGAAGGACCAACGGGATCTTGAGAATTTTGAGCGCTATCAACATAGGCAAAATGGGTATCAAATGAAAGGTATTGACTAGAAGATTACGATAGATACGCAAAAAAAAAGAATTAAACTCCAAAAGATCTCTAAAGCATCAAAAAAAATTCGCTAGCGGCGCTTCTTCTTCAGTTTTCAAAAAAATTCCATATTTACATAAATAAATTCAAAACAATCGAGTGATTTTGCAAAAAAAATATATTAAAAAACTTTTCCCTGAGGCGCTTTTTTTAAAGGATCACCAAACAATAACCAATTTTTGTTTTATTACCTATTACGTTGGTGACATTAATACTTCACCATATTCATGTACCTATTACATTAGTTGACCTACTACCCACCTACTAATCTCTGGGTTGCGCCAACGACAACAGTAGCTTCTTCGGGGTTGCGCCCCATTAGTGCATATTTCCCTGTCTATAGCCTAACGTAATTTTGACTCCCCCTTATAAACAAATATCCATTCTCACCTTAATACCCTAATTTCCCTACCGTCCTCTTTGCGTGGTTTAATAATGATTTTGTTGAGTTTGGTTACCCGATATATTTGTCACATTATTTGTGTATGGCTCTGTGTATTTTTATATGCATGTGTGTGTGTGTGTGTGTGTGTGTGAGCGCTTTCAGTTTTCCTTGGGGCCAGCGCGAATAGTTCATCAGCAATTTTTTGTTGATGTTACCGATGTGGCGGCTGTGGCAGTGGCAGTGTCTGCTACCGCTCCTGTTTCTGGTGGCCGACATTGCTAATACCACAATGCTTCTTCTTCTTTTTTTCTTTTTTGCCATATTGTCGCTGTTGCCTTTGCCGTTGCCGCTTTTTGTGTTTTTTTTTTTTTTTTTTTGGTTTGTTTGTTAAACTTTAGGGCAAATAAAATGTGCGTGTCCTTGCCTCATTGCTTTTAGTGGCATTACAACATACAATATACGGCACTCGCTGGGGTTAGTGCTGTTCTCTGTTGTTTTTTGCATCTTTTTTTTGTATTGTCGTTCTGTCCGTGTCGCTCAGTTCCCAAGCAAACGAGGTCAACATGACAAAAATCCACTGTAGAGAGGAGTACACCAACAACAAGAAAAGAAGAACAATATAGCAGCAGCTCAACACCATCCCTACCATCACTACTGCCACCACTAACAACTACAACGTCGACAATGCCAAGAATCAAAAGAATATAAGCAAAAAAAAAAAAACCGTAGAAAGTCCTCGTGCACACAACAAACAACAGTTGTTAAGGTGCTTTGGGTATTTTGTTGTGGGCAAAAGTGTTCGTGTGGCTCTCATTTAGTTGTCCTTTCCGTTATGCCATACAGTGGGCAAAAAACAACACAAAAATTTTTAAGAAAAAAAAATAACAAAAAAAAAAAAAAAAATTGGGAAAAATAAATTTTGTTGGCCCTCAGACACCCAAAAAATTAATTTTTATATCAGATTTGTATTTTAACTTTAAATACCTTTCATACCCACTTTGCCTGAAAACCTAACCTTCTGCCCTTCCACCAGGGTAGGTAACCTTACCTACAGTCCCTTATCCAACAAGTCTAATCTTAGCTGTCTGAGAGTCTGCCGCAGTACTATCCAATAAAAGACTATGTCTGGCCAGTGGCCTGCGAAGTAGGTCAAGCTGCCACAATCTTATAAAGGTAATTTCTGGTCTTCTCTGCTTTTATAACAGGTCAATAGTCTGAATATATAAAAAAATTTCCAACCTGTTCAAATTTTGTACATGTGATGTGTAACCCGACACAGGCTGTCAAACGTGGTAATCATAAGCTAGGCAGAGCCTTCAAATACACTGGCTGCCTACAAGCTATCTGTCAGATCACGCCTAGCAGAGTGGGTAGCCTAAAATCCGGAAATTTTCTCCTATGTATAAACAGGACTAGTTCCGAACTCTTCACATTTTCACCTAAGGCAATCGACTATGTAGCAGTGCATCAGAGTACATCATTCAAACCTTCGATATAGTGTTCAACTATTACCCAATGCCGAGGAAAAAGTGCCCTGTTGGGTTTTGGTTGAGTGAGGGGGACCCCTTGACACTTAGGATGACATTTTAATGCCAAGTTCAATTCTACTCTTAAATAACTTTCCTTTGATACGCATATGGTCCAATCGGAAAATATGTCCTTTCGGGTGGGTTTTGGGATAGGGCGTCCCCCTACCATCTGGGAAAATGTCATGAAAATCGGTTCAACAGTTTTTTTTTGTCAATTTTTTTTTCTATAGAAAATAGAAAATTTTGTCAAAATTTTATTTTTATAGAAAATTTTGTCAAAATTTTATTTTTATAGAAAATTTTGTCAAAATTTTAATTTTATACAAAATTTTGTCAAAATTTTATTTTTGTTGAAAAAATTTGTCAAAATTTTATTTTTATAGAAAATTTTATCAAAATTTTATTTTTATAGAAAATTTTGTCAAAATTTTATTTTTATAGAAAATTTTGTCAAAATTTTATTTTTATAGAAAATTTTGTCAAAACTTTTTTTTTGTAGAAAATTTTGTCAACATTTTATTTATATAGAAAATTTTGTCAAAATTTTATTTCTATAGAAAATTTTGTCAAAAATTTTTTTCTATAGAATTTTTTTTTCAGAATTTTATTTTTATAGAAAATTTTGTCAAAATTTTATTTTTATAGAAAAGTTTGTCAAAATTTTATTTTTATAGAAAATTTTGTCAAAATTTTATTTTTATAAAAAATGTTGTCAAAATTTTATTTTTATGGAAAATTTTGTCAAAATTTTATTTTCTATAAAAAATTTTGTCAAAATTTAATTTTTGTAGAAAATTTTGTTACATTTTATTTCTATCAAAAATTTTTTTTCTATAGAAAATTTTGTCAAAATTATATTTTTATAGAAAATTTTGTCAAAAATTTATTTTTATAGAAAATTTTGTCAAAATTTTATTTCTATAGAAAATTTTGTCAAAATTTTATTTTGATAGAAAATTTTGTCAAAATTTTATTTTGATAGAAAATTTTGTCAAAATTTTCTTTTTATAGAAAATTTTGTCAAAATTTTTTTTCCATAGAATTTTTTTTCAAAATTTTATTTTTATAGAAAATTTTGTCAAAATTTTATTTTTATAGAAAATTTTATCAAAATTTTATTTTAATAGAAAAATTTTCAAAATTTTATTTTTATAGAAAATTTTGTCAAAATTTAATTTTTATAGAAAATTTTGTCAAAATTTAATTTTTATAGAAAATTTTGTCAAAATTTTATTTTTATAGACAATTTTTTCAAAATTTTATTTTTATAGACAATTTTTTCAAAATTTTATTTTTATAGAAAATTTTGTCAAAATTTTATTTTTATTGAAAATTTTGTCAAAATTTTATTTTTATAGAAATTTTTGTCAAAATTTAATTTTTATTGAAAATTTTGTCAAAATTTTATTTTTATAAAAAATGTTGTCAAAATGTTATTTTTATAGAAAATTTTGTCAAAATGTTATTTTTATAGAAAATTTTGTCAAAACTATAAAAATAAAATTTTTTCAAAATTTTATTTTTATAGAAAATTTTATTTTTATTGAAAATTTTTTCAAAATTTTATTTTATAGAAATATTGTCAAAATTTTATTTATAAAAAAATTTTTATCAAAATTTTATTTTTATAGAAAATTTTGTCAAAATTTTATTTTTATAGAAAATTTTGTCAAAATTTTATTTTTATAGAAAATTTTGTCAAAATTTTATTTTTATAGAAAATTTTGTCAAAATTTTATTTTTATACTAAATTTTGTCAAAATTTTATTTTTATAAAAATTTTTATCAAAATTTTATTTTTATAGAAAATTTTGTCAAAATTTTATTTTTATGGAAAATTTTGTCAACATTTTATTTTTATAGAAAATTTTGTCAAAATTGAATTTTTATAGAAAATTTTGTCAAAATTGAATTTTTATAGAAAATTTTGTCAAAATTTTATTTCTATAAAAAATTTCTACAGATTTTTTTTTTTTGTAAATTTTGCTCACTGTTGCTATGCAATTTGCCTTTTTTTCTGTGTCATCGTTTTTTGGTTCTCGCTTTCATGATAACATTTAGAGACCATAACGTGAAGTATGTTCTTACTTTAGTTTTAAATGAAACAATTTAAGAGATTTAATACTGCTACGAATTTAAATACATATATTTTCTACATACATTTTGCAAACGTTCACACAAAACAAAAGCTAAAGTGAGCAAAAAATGCCAACAAAACAAATATCTAGTGTAGCATGTCAACCAAAATTTAATAAAGAGCAAAACTGAAACATTTATTTTGCCATTAGCAACTTTGTAGCCATAAAATTTTAAGGATTTTTTTTTTTTTTCGTTAGAAAATTAAACGGGGGTGTTTGTGAAAAACAAGTTTTAATGTCTGGAAATGGAATTTAGTGCTTTGAAAGTTAATGAAAAGAAAAACAACTATAATGGCTGTTGATCACACCATTTGAATATTGCCTACCAAGTAGAATTGCGGAAGTATTTAACTTAAGTGTCCTTGGGAGCGTATGATTTGTGCTATGCTATTTTTAACAATCATACGGCACAGTGTACAAGTTAAGCCAATCTGAATATACAACATAAAGTGTAAAGAGGGTAATAATGATACTCTACTACACTTTGTTATAGAATCTTATAACCTTTTGATTGTTGAAAACAACTCCAAGAAAAAAGAAAGTCAGTGTGTGTCATTAAAAGGGATAACACAACAAATTTATACATAACAAATTTAAATAAAAATAAAATGTAATTCTCACTTACATTTTTAGTGTATTCCATATGATTCAATTAAGTCTCTGCTATTCGTACATTCCATTTTAATTAATGTATGAGGATAAATTTCACCATATAGCCTCTCAAACGACAAAAGGGTGTCCTGAAAATGGAAAATTAATTTTTTTAATTTAATTTTTTAAAACTAAAAAAAACACAACTTATCAACATTACAGACGCCCACCACGATTTTCGAATGTTTTTTTTTTTTTTCAAATATATGGGAGATGTATCAAGTGATGGATCGCACATATCACGACAATAAAAGTAAATAAAAATACCATGTTGCGCCGTCTAGAGGCTAAAGGAGGTTAGATTGAAAAGAGGGGTTGGATATTAATCCGCCCCATGCTACTAAGGATATATACCTAAGCCAGTAATCGGCTTGTTGTGCGACTAATATATGGCATAAATTAGGTTAAAACAAGTAAGGAAATGCAAAAGTCGAACGGTGCCGACTGTATAATACCCTACATCTACCCTATAGGTACAATGTGGGAGCTATATCCAATTCTGAACCAATTTTGATGGACCTCGGCGAGTAAATATGTTCATAACTACGGTGGGCAAATGACAGCATTATTGTCAATTGCCCAAAATCTGACAAACATATATATAGGAGCTATATCTAATTCTGAACCGTTTCCGAGCAAACTTCTCAGATAATGTGGTAGTCATCGAGCCAGGCGTTGTACAAAGTTTTGGGAAGATTGGTTAATAAATGCGCTTGCAATGGCTCCAGGAGTGAAAATCGGGCGATATATTTATGAGAGCTATATCTAAATCTGAACCGATTTCTATGAAATTCACCAGTAATGTAGAGAGTCATAAAAAAATCCTTCCTGCCAAATTTCGAGAGATTTGGTTAATAAATGACCATTTTATTGCATTATTTTCTGCAAATTGGACGAACATATATATGGGAGCTATATCCAAATCTGAACCGATTTCAAGCAATCTTCTCAAATATTGTGGTAGTCGTCGAGGAAGGTGTTGTACAAAATTTTAGGAAGATTGGTCAATAAATGCGATTCAATGGCTCTAGGAATGAAAATCGGGCGATACATATATATAAGAGCTATATCTAAATCTGAACCGATTTCGGGCATCCCTTATAGATATTGATGAAGTCGTCGAGGAAAGCGTTGTACAAATTTTTGGGAAGATTAGTCAATAAATGCAGTTGCAGTGACCGAAATTGATTCTGAGTCGATCGGTATACTTATCAATGGGTCTATCTCTCTTCCTTCTTGGTGTTTATATATGGAAGCTTTATGTAAATCCGAACCAATTTCTATGAAATTCACAAATAATGTCGAGAGTCATTAGAAAATCCTTCCTGCCAAATTTTGAGAGAATCGGTTAACAAATGACCATTTTATTGCATTATTACTGCAAATCAAACGAACATATATATGGGAGCTATATCCAAATCTGAACCGATTTTTTCCAATTTCAATAGGCTTCTTCTCTAGGGTGAAAACCATGCCTGTACCACATTTGAAAACGATCGGATGAACATTGCGACCTGTAGTTTGTACACAAATTAACATGGACAGACGGACAGACGGAATCAGAATCGAATCAGAAAGTGTTTCTGAGTCGATCGGTATACTTATCAATGGGTCTATCTCTCTTCCTTTTGGGTGTTACAAACAAATGCACTAAGTTATAATACCCTGTACCACAGTAGTGGTGAAGGGTATAAAAACCCTAAATGGCCTATATACGGTTAAACAAAATTAAATACGGGCTAAAGTCGTGCGAAGCCGACCTATTGATACCATACTCCACATTGAATATGGAGATTACATGAATATTGCAAACTGTACTTTGTACACAAGTTAACATGGGCAGGCAGACAGACGGACATAGCTAAATCAAATCCGAAAGTGATTCTGAGCCGATCGGTATACTTATCAATGGGTCTATCTCTCTTCCTTCTTGGTGTTACAAACAAATTCACAATGTTATAATACCTTGAGCCCTCTAACGGCTCAGGGCGTCAAGATCTGATATCGATTTATATGACAGCTGTCTCATAACATGGACCAGTATGGCCCATTTACAGTCCCAACCGACTTACAGTAATAGGAAGTATAGTATGTATTAAGCCTTCCATCATTCGACCACTACATGGTCCAGATCATACTTATTTAGATATATTAGGTTGCCCAAAAAGTAATTGCGGATTTTTTAAAAGAAAGTAAATGCACTTGTAATAAAACTTAGAATGAACTTTAATCAAATATACTTTTTTTACACTTTTTTTCTAAAGCAAGCTAAAAGTAACAGCTGATAACTGACAGAAGAAAGAATGCAATTAAAGAGTCACAAGCTGTGAAAAAATTTGTCAACGCCGACTATATGAAAAATCCGCAATTACTTATTGGGCAACCCAATAGTTGGCGTATAGACCGATCTTCCCATGTGGGGTCTTAGTCCCATAAAAAGCTAATTTGTTGACCGATTTCGGTGAAGCTGTGACTTGAATAACTCCATGAAACCTGAATCGAATATAGTCCAAAGCAGCCCTCATTATTTCTATGGATGTGGTAGTGGAGTTTTTTTTTTAAGAGGATGGCTTATTCCTCCATGTTGGAGGGTGTCCAAAGTTCGACACGGCCGATTATTTTTAGCATACTCGTATAAATTTTTCCAACTTAAACCATGTTGAAGTATTTTCCCTCTTTAAAAGTTGTCTCCTTACTTCTTAGCTCCCACCAGCCTTGGATTCCACCGACTATTTTGTTTGCTTAAGCGTAAAGTTTTTCATAGTTTTTCATAGCATGGGGCAAACATTTGTTTATCTTACGCCATTTATTGAAATGTTGGTAAAGTGGAGAAAAACTTTGGTAAGAGTGACACGTGCATTAAGTTTTTGCTTATTTAACATGTGATGGGAAAGCGGTGATATTTATCCTGAGGACACAGTGGATCTGGGTCTTAAAAAACTTTGTTTTAGGTTAGAAATTAAGTTTGTTTTTTATGCGAAAGGACCATTAACCCAAGGCAAAAGTGCAGAACAGCTTCAGGTGTATGAATTATGAACAATTTTGAATGCATGAATTAAATAAATAAACGTTACATATAATCAAATATAAATATTTGTTTTATTTTGAATAAAAAAATACGTAAAATCACGTTAAGTTTGGCCGGGCCGAATTTTATGGGTCCTCACCATGGACAGAATTTGAAACATTTTTTAAGCTTCCTCAAATAACAAACTAATATGGCTCGTGGTTATAATGACTGTTTTGAAGTCATAAAAAAGACCACTTTTAAAATGTCAGTCAAATCGCATAAAAAATGCGCCCTTGTAGGTAGAATATGTCAAATTGGATGATACGTATGAGAACTATATCAAGTTATGAACCGATTTAGCTCATACTTAGAATGCGTGAATTTTGGAAGAAGACGATTGGCGATGTGCATGCTTTGTTAGATATCAGATCAATATTTCGATGAATTACAAACGAAATGACGAAATTAATATACCCACCCAAGGTGAAGGGTAAAAGAGTTACAAAAAGTCATTAATATTATCACAAACATTTATTTATATTAACCTTACACTGAGATTTTACCTAAAATTTGTGTTCGCTTCTTTATAAGCCAAAACTGAATTAAATAGGCTTTACACTAACTGATCTTTTGATTTTGAAACATACACAATTCATTTGCAAATCTACAACTAATTAAATATTTTTCTAACATAGCTATGCTGAAATTTTGATAGATAAAAGCAGCAGAAAATTGTTTATTACATGTTAATTTCTGAAAGCCATTAAAATAAATAAGCCTCTGAATAATAACGACAACTTAATTAGGAGTTTGAAAAAGCCGAAAGATAAAGTGCATGTCTATATGCAATTGTAATAAGAGATGAGCTTAACTTCAAACATAGAGTAATGCTATGGGACATTTCGTAAAAGAATTGAAAAACAAGTAAAAAGGCAACCGGGGCGAACTTTGGATACCCACCACCTTGGATATATATATATACCACTTTTCGTCAAAATCCGGTGAAAAATGCCCCAAAGCAACTATTGGGTTGCCCAAAAAGTAATTTCGGATTTTTCATATAGTCGGCGTTGACAAATTTTTTCACAGCTTGTGACTCTGTAACTGCATTCTTTCTTCTGTCAGTTATCAGCTGCTACTTTTAGCTTGCTTTAGAAAAAAAGTGTAAAAAAAGTATATTTGATTAAAGTTCATTCTAAGTTTTATTAAAAATGCATTTACTTTCTTTTAAAAAATCCGCAATTACTTTTTGGGCAACCCAATTTATCGAAATATATCCCGCTTTGGACCCAATAATAATTAGTAAAAGTCATTGTTCAATTGTGTATAACAAAATATTGGTCTTTTTAGTAGCTATATCTAAAAATAAACCGATCTGAACCATATACGACACGGATGTCGAAAAGCCTAACATAAGTCACTGTGTCAAATTTCAGTGAAATCGGATTATAAATGCGTCTTTTATGGGACCAAGACTTTAAACCGAGATATCGGTCTATATGACAGCTATATCTAAATCAGAACCGATTTGGGCCAAGTTTCATAAAAATTTCGAAAAGCCTAATACAACTCACTGTCCCAAATTTCGGCGAAATCGGATAATAAATGCGCCTTTTATGGGCCCAAAACATTAAATGAAGAGATCGGTCCATATGGCAGCTATATTCAAATCTGGACCTATTTGGATTAAATTGAAGAAATATATCGAAGGGCCTCACACAACTTACTGTCCCAAATTTTGGCGACATCGGACAATAAATGCGCCTTTTATGGGCCCAAAACCTTAAAACGAGAGATCGGTTTATATGGCAGCTATATTCAAATCTGAACCGATCTGAGCCAAATTGAAGAAGGATGTCGAAGGGCCTCACACAACTCACTGTCCCAAATTTCGGCGTCATCGGACTATAAATGCGACTTTTATGGGCCCAAAACCTTAAATCGAGACATCGGTCCATATGGCAGCTATATTCAAATCTGAACCGATCTAAGCCAAATTGAAGAGGGATGTCGAAAGTCCTAACGCAACTCACTGTTTCAAATTTTGGTCAAATCCGATAATAAATGCGCCTGTTATGGGCCCAAAACCTTAAATCGTGAGATCGGTCTATATGGCAGCTATATGCAAATCTTGATCGATCAGAGCCAAATTGAAGAAAGATATCGAAGGACTTAACACAACTCACTATCAAAAATTTTGTCAAGATCGGACAATAAATGCGGTTTTTATGGGCCCCTCACCTTAAATCGAGGGATCGGTCTATATGGCAGCTATATCCAAATCTTCACCGATCTGGATCAAATTGAAAAAGGATATCGAAGGGCCTAACGCAACTCTTTGTCCCAAATTTTGGCAATATCGTATGATAAATGTGGCTTTTATGGTCTTTAGACCCTAAATGGTTGGATCGGTCTATATGGCAGCTATATCCAAATCTGGACCTATTTGGATTAAATTGAAGAAGGATGTCAAAGTGCCTTGCACAACTCTTTGCCCCAAATTTCAGCAAAATCGGATAAAAAATGTGGCTTTTATGGGCTTTAGACCCTAAATCAGCGGATCGGTCTATATGGCAGCTATATCCAAATCTTCACCGATCTGGATCAAATTGAAAAAGGATATCAAAGGGCCTAACGCAACTCTTTGTCCCAAATTTTGGCAATATCGTATGATAAATGTGGCTTTTATGGGCCTAAGACCCTTAATCGGCGGATCGGTCTATATGGCAGCTATATCCAAATCTGGACCTATCTGGACCAAATTGAAGAAGGATGTCGAAGGGCCTAACACAACTCTTTGTCCCACATTTTGGCAATATCGGATAATAAATGTGGCTTTTATGGGCTTTAGACCCTAAATCGGCGGATCGGTCTATATGGCAGCTATGTCCAAATCTGGACCTATCTGGACCAAATTGAAGAAGGATGTCGAAGGGCCTATCGTAACTCTTTGTCCTAAATTTTGGCAAAATCGGATAATAAATGAGGCTTTTATGGGCTTTAGACCCTAAATCGGCGGATCGGTCTATATTGCAGCTATATCCAACTCTGAACCGATCTGAGCCAAGGTAAAGAAGAATATCAAAGGGCTTAACAATTTCTTTGTCCCAAATTTCAGCAAAATCGGATAATAAATTTGACTTTTATGGGCCTAAGACCCTAAATCATCGGATCGGTCTATATAGAGGCTTTATCAAGATAAAGTCCGATATAGCCCATCTTCGAACTTAATCTGCTTATGGACAAAAAAAGATTCTGTGCAAAGTTTCAGCTCAATATCTCTATTTTTAAAGACTGTAGCGTGATTTCAACAGACAGACGGACGGACATGGCTAGATCGTCTTAGATATTTACTCTGATCAAGAATATATACACTTTATAGGGTTGGAAATGCATATTTCGATGTGTTGCAAACGGAATGACAAAATGAATATACCTCCATCCTTCGGTGGTGGGCATAACTAGAGAAACATTTAAAGAGGGTTTTATGTACAAATATGAGGAATAAGGAAGCCAACTTCCAAAACTATATATTTACAACCAGTTACTTGATTCGTTCGCCTATTGAAAAATTTTACACAAAATTCAGAAGCCTTAAAAGTAAATGTTTGTGGAGCACACGGTGGCGTATGATAATTAAAAATCTATTAGTAACATGTATACGTCACCTAGTACTATTTATTGGACATTGTTATGATAACTGACATTTTATTTGAATTTTTGGTACCAACATAGAAATTTGATTTTCACAGAAAATTTATATGGAAAATATGTGAAATTCTCCTTTATATTATATCTGTTAGCATTTAAACCAATTTTTGAAAATGAAATCAAAGTCAACAAATTATTATTCAAATTCAAAAATGCACACAAAAATTAATCGTTTAAAACGTTGTGGCCTAGCCCATATAACTGAACACTCACACACAAGCTGAACGTATGCTTTGCAATTTATTTGGCTAAGTGTGTGCGTGTGTGTGTATGTGTTGTGTTGGTTGTATATACCTACACATATCTCATATACTAACATATTTCAAAAATATTCGTGCTACAGTTTCTTATTTGTCGCCAAGAAATTTTAATGTTGGCTTTTAATGTAATTTGACATTGACATGTCATAAAGTTTATACTAAACTAGTTATTGGAATGTCGAAGTTGTTCTTCCTGTATTTGCTGGCTGTTTTTGGTATGTTTATCCCTCAACACTCCCCCCCCCCCCCCCCCCCTCACATTATGGTTTGTGGCTGTTTTTGTTTTGAAGGATACTCTGGTTTAGTTCATTTTGTTATGGTTTGCTTCATTTAAGGCTTTTCGGTCTGCCTTACCCATTCGCATTGCGTTAGTTTGTTATTGTTTTTAAGGTTGTTACTGTTAAGGTTGTTGTAGTTGTAGTATGTTGCGGTCAGAACATTTCAGGGGGATATTTTTGTCGGTAGTTTAATTGAGTTTTATGGCACTTTCATTTACTAACAAGATATGTTGTTTAGTGATACACACGATACACGGACAAACGACAATGAAACCAACATTAATACCCATACATACTCAGACATTTGCACACTAACACATTTCATGCTTCAGTAAAATCACAAACACACACACACACGTACACAGTGTTTTTGAAAGTTGGTGAGTTTGTGTTTAGATTTTGACATAATTTTCCAAGTCGATGTACGACAAACCGCAGAGATTTAGCATAAAGTCAACAACACTATGTAGAGATGGGCTAACTGAGGCACGATAGTGGTGATCAATAAAGTTGGAAACAGAATGCAAAAAGAAAAATTTCAAAAAATAAATAAAACCATATGAAAAAAAAAACAGTAAGGAAAGGCAAAAGTTGAACGAAGCCGACTATATATTTCCCTACACCACCGAGTCTACGTTATACTTTTAATATATATCACTTATATCCAAATTTAGTCTGACTTTAATGTGGCATACCTATTGAAATATCGAATAAAACCCTCAACGACTTTCTTACGGTGGTAAGAAAATTGTGGCTTCTACAACCTTAAAAGTCGAAACGCATAAAATATATGTATATGAGAGTTTTATCTACATCTGATTTGAATTCGATGACATTTCGGGATGTCAATTAAAACAACTCTTAAAAAATTTTGTAGAGATCGGCCTTAAAAGTCGAAACGATGAAAAGACATGTATGGGAACTTTACCTAAATCTGGTTCGATTTTGATGAAATTTTTTGCATGTAGTGCGACGTCAAATAAAACATCTCCTGCAAAATTTTGTTACGTTTGCTTGTTGTACGGTGCATATTTCAGAAAGGTGTAGGGTGACACGGTGGCTTTGCCGGCTACTCGTCGATTTGGGTAGGCTCTTCACCGTGAAATACACTTGCAAACGAAAACATAATTTCTTCGTGTCCAGAAATACATAAAAAAAGGATTTGAGGTTATCGGACTGACAATATAAAAGAAAACACGACCAATAAAGGCCTACACTCGGGGATTAACGTCAGACATTTGGTTTGAGCTTCCCACCCCTTCTGCCGGCTAATAACCAGACAGCCATGTATTGTTTGATGCTCAATCATTCCAAAACAATACCCTACCAAAACAGTACGTCTGACTAGCCATCATTGGACCCGAGTATTAAACCACATTCCAACACTACTTACTTCCATCATTTGCAACACCCTGTACCGACATCGAATAAATTTACTCTGACATTCCCATTTTCTTTAAGAGAGTGAGCGAAAAAGATTCCATTTTCATAAGAATTATATCTATAAAATTTTTATTATAATTCATTCAAGCCTATATAAAAAATGTTTAACAAATAAATGCTTAAAACTAGGGTTATATACATGCATGTTTATTTACAATAGAGAAAAAAAATTACAACAAAACGAGATCATAGATGCATCTATTAAATAAAATGTATATATATTTTTTTTTTTTTTTTTATTTTATTTTTCTTCCTTTTTTTGTTTTTTGTTTACTCACCCTTTAAGAGTACAGGCCTATACTCTGAAAGAGTTCAATTGCAAATAAACTCTCTTTTTTTTTTACGGTTCTCTTTGATAAACTTCTGCTATCTCTTTTTTTTTCTCTCTTACTAAGTTTCTCATTGACATTTCTTATTTTTATTTCTTTTTTTTATTTTTCTTTATTCTCTTCGAATAACTCTTATTTCATTGGTTTGTGTTATTATCATTCCTTTCTTTTGGAGAAGACAATTTTTTTTTTAAAGCAAATTATAAAAAAAAAAGCCACAAAAACAAAAAAACTTGGCCTCATAATACTGTTTCTTTTATGTGTTAAACAAAAGAAATAAAAAAAAAAAAAAAATTATCTTGCTTGGACAGCTTCAAAAATCTTGCTTTTTCGTATGTATTTAATTTATGGGTACATACTTCAATTATTTTTTTTTTTGTTGTATACATATATATTTACACTTTTTCATAATTTCAATAAATGCCTATATTTAAAAAAAATTACATATTTCTGTATTTTCTTTCTTTTTTTACTTTTTTTTTTTATACAAAAGATAAAATTTATAATTTCAAACTCTCAATAAGATGTTTATTTGTTTTACTTCTGCAAATGGCTTCTTAGGTCTCGACTTAACGGCATGGTACGGCAACCAAAGGAAGAGCAATTGGGGGGGGGGAATGTGTACTTTCACGTTCACTTTCAATTCCTTCGGTTTTATTTTGTGGCCTTGGGACTTTATTACATAGTTTTGTTGTAAGACTTAACAGGTTTTAGATTCTTGCATGTACTTCTTTTTTTTTTTTTTTTCTTTTTGTTTCAACTCTGGTGGTCTCGGCACCAATCGTTCTTTTTTTTTATATTCATAGCACCATTGTCACATTGATTTTTTTCTTAACATAACCTATGATTTTATTTTAAGGTTTTATTTTCTTTTGCATGCTGTGATGTTGACTGGTTTCTCAATTCTTCATATATATACATATTTTTGCTTAATTTATCTTTTTTTTTTCTTTTAAACATATTTTATTTCTTTGTTTTTGCATACAGATATTAGTTATGCTATTATTTTCTTTTTTTTTTTTTTTTTTTTTTTTAATTGTTCTGTAACCACGATCTTGCTCTATTTTCGGCTGTCAGCCCAACCAAAAAAAAAACTTCTCAAAAAAAAAAATGTGAATGTCAATACCAGCGTTGTTTTTGTTCTTCTCTCTCGTTTTTTTTTCTTTTTTTTTTTCCACTCATCTACATTCATTGGTTTATTTTCTCAACTCATTCTTCCACATCGGTAGACCCATTTCCAACACTGTTTTTGCGTAGAGATGCATTCAAATTTCAAATATTATTTTCCGATCAAATTGGAATGGAATATACGTTACAGGCTCGCATCCATCGATACCTGACTCCAGGTATGGAATGTGTGCGTAAAACAAGAAAATTATTGTGGTTGTTAATAAAGATAAAATTCGATATCATGCTTCTGGTATCCTGAAAATGTGTGGCTTCGACCCACGCACAAAAGCTAGTTGGGTAATATCGTCTCCAATCAAAGCACAAACAAATCTTTTCCATGGTAAACTCCCATCAGCTTACCATCTAAACCTCCAAGTTTGTATAAGGAGTTCCCTAGGACCTCTAATACCACACATTTTACGTTCGCAGGAGCTAACTTAGCGTTATAGTTATCCACTTTGCTGCTTAACTTAAAGTTCCGGCGATATACGACCTGCCCTTTCTTAAATGATACTTCTTTTGACCTTAAGTTATATTTCCTAGCACATTCCTCATATGCCTTGTCCAAGTTCTTGTATACCTGATTCCTAATCAACTGAAGTCGGTCCCCTGTGCGTAAAGCAAAATCTGCATCCTTAACCGTATCCAATTTGCGATAAATAGCATAGGAGGATGCATGTTGAACCATGTTTAAGCCAAATAATGAATAGAACGGGGCCATTCCTATGGAACTGTGCGATGTACTCCTGAGGGCAAATGCTATATCGCTAATGGTTTGATCCCAGTTTCGCTGATCTGGTCCAATATACGATCTGATCATTTGAAGGATCGATCTATTTACCCTCTCTGCGGCATTAGATTGGGGTCCATACATTGCCGTGCGGATATGCCTTACACCATATTTGTCTAGAAGGTCCTTAAACAAAACTGAGGTAAATTGTTTACCATTGTCGGAATGGACAAACTCAGGGATTCCGAAAACGTGAAAGACATGCTTTTCCTAGAATTTCGCAACATTCACAGCAGTTGCAGCTCTCATTGGCTCCAGGAAAACAAACTTGCTAAAATGGTCAAGGCACACAAATAGCACAGTGTTTCCATCCTTAGTCCTTGGGTAGGGACCCATAAAATCGATGTATACCCTTTGGAAGGGTCGTTCGGATATGAACTGTTTGCCCATGACCGGTCTTTTAAAAGAGTTCGTGTTTTTATTTGTGCAGCAGGTATCGCAATTCTTAACCACCAACTGAACGTCCTTTACCATTGCAGGCCAGTAATACTTTTCTCGGATACGGGATAAGGTTTTATGGATTCCACCATGACCAGATGATGGGGAGCAATGAGCGGCTTGAACTAAAGCATCCCTTAACTCTCTAGGCACCCAAAGTTTCCACGCTTTGTCCTCTGCTAATGCATCACCCGTAGCAAAGTTCATCCTCTTGTAGATGTATTTCTCGGATACACAAACATCCGGCATAACTATCTTATGCATCTCAATACTATTCCTGAGACCTGCGTACTCCTCTGAGTCAAAATATGGGCTAGTAAGATCAAGGTCCAGTAAACGGTCCATCAAAAGAATCTCTTCCATATGAGCTCTGGACAGAGCGTCGGGTACTACATTCTGTGACCCACGACGATGCTCAATATGGAATTCAAATGCCTGTAGTTTTAGGCTCCATCGTGCCAGTCTCCCTGCTAATTCCGTTTGGCTCATGAGCCACTTGAGACTCGCGTGGTCGGTAATGATGGTGAACGGCAAACCTTCTATGTAGGGCCTGAACTTCTTGACGCTTAGAACAGCCGCATAGCACTCCAGCTCAGTCACGCTGTAGTTGCGCTGGGCTTTATTTAATTTAGTGGACATATAGGCTATGGGATGTTCATGCCCTTCTTCATCCAATTGGAAAAGGACACCGCCGACTCCTAACGTGGACGCGTCACATTGGACGTAGAAACGCTTTGAAAAGTCCGGGTTCACCAATACTGGAGCAGATGTCAATCTATCCTTCAATTTCTCAAATGAAATCCTTGCATCTTCCGACAAGGAAAAACTGCGAATACGCTCTTTAACCAAACATTCGTGGAGTGGTGCCGCTATAGAAGCATAATTCTGAATAAAGCGGCGGTACCACCCACACATTCCCAGGAATCGCCTTAACTGCTTCGGGGTTTTCGGTTCCGGAAATTCTCTGACAGCTGCCACTTTATCCTTGTCTGTCCGTATGCATCCATCTCCCACTACAAATCCCAGATAACGAACTTCTCGTTGGCAAAACTTGCTTTTCTCGAGGTTTATTGTGAGACCTGCCTTTGTCAAATATCCTGCCACTTCACTCAAAAGGTCCATATGAGAGCTGAAATCGGCAGAAACCACTAGAAGATCGTCGAGGTATACGAAGACCTTATCGCGAATACCCGCATGAATAACCTTATCCATCAGTCTACACATTCTCTGGGCGGCATTACACAAGCCGAATGGCATTACCGTAAATTGGTATAATGGCCGCCCAGGGACTGTGAATGCGGTTTTTTCCCTCGACTTTTCTTCTAGTGGAATCTGCCAAAAAGCGTCTTTTAGGTCTATGGCAGATATATACGTCGTCTCCTGAAGCCTGCTAAGGATACCCTCTATATGAGGAAGAGGGTATGCATCTTTTACCGTTCTGGCATTCACCTTTCGGGCATCGAGGCACAAACGATTCTTTGTCTCTTTCCTCACAAGAGTAACTGGAGAGCTCCAGCTACTATTACTGGGCTCTATGACGCCAAGCTCAATCATACGGTCCAACTCGTCGAACAGGAGCTTTTGAATAACGGGTGATACCGGATAGTGTCTCTGCTTAACAGGGATGTCCTCATCGGTCACTATTATCACGTGCTGCTCCAATGAAGTACGGCCTAAACCCAAGATGGCAAAAGAAGGAAATCTAGTCATTACAGATTCAAGTTGTTTACATTGTTCCTCGTTTAGAATGTGCTGATTAGTATTAGTTTCTGGTACGACTACCTAGCTAATCTCAGTCGTGCTACAGCCTAGTTCTCCTACAACTGAGAGCCCAAATTTCTTCCAGAACTGCACCCCAAAGTAAAATTCTTGCTCTAAGCCAGGGACTATCAAAAAGTCTAGTTCTTGTGTTTGCTTTTCCCACACAACTGGTAGCGTTATCATACCATAGACTTTAGCAGTTCCACCATTTGCTGTTCTCACATTTTGTTGTTTTAGTATAATAATATCCTTTTCAAGACCCTTTACAAACTCCATGGCATTTTTGCCTATGCAACATGCACCAGCGCCAGAGTCCAGCAATGCTGTAACCCGCTTACCTCCAACATCTGTGCTAGCGAAGAATCTATTGTCCCCGTCTAAGGTTATTATCGTCTCTACACACAACCTCTTCCCTTGTTTAATTTTCAAAACTTTTTGCCTCAATTTTCCAATTTTCTTATAATTTTTACTAGTTTTCTTAATTTCATCTCCAAATATTCTTGCCCTTGCATCCTGATAATCCAATTTTCTTTGATGCAATGTTTTATAATTCACTGGTGGTTCTTTATGGGCATTTAAGGTACTATTATCTTCCCTTTTCAATATAGTTATTCCGGAATTTTCATTTCCTGACAGAAACTCCCGGTCCTTTCTGCCACATCCAATTTTTTTGGCGTGAAAGTGCAAAAAGAGTCATCTTTTCCACACGCAAAGCATTTCATTTCATGAAATGTCGATCGGCAAACACTTTCAGTTTTTAGATCCTTAAAATTTTTTCTGTAAAAATCGCCTGGCATACCACAACTAAAGCACAGGTTCAGATGGAAGGGAGAAAGACAAAATCTCTCTTCAGGTGATATTTGAGAGGGCTGACTAGTCTGGGAAGTCTCATTGCGAACATATCTATTATTGGCTGCAGTTGGGTTTCTAGCAAACTGCTGTCCATTTGGTGTTTTAGAAACCTTCGTATTATTCATAAATTTGTTTGGAGCGGACATAGCCTCTAAGGAAACATCCACTTCCTCCTCATTAGTGTTCCACACTGAGATTTCGTTTACTTGTCTATTTCGTTGCCTATTTTCTTTCAAGAGTCGTTCTGCCCTTTTACATTCGGTCCTCAAGTCAGCAATTGTACTTATATTTGCAGAAAAAGTTAGGCTGGCCAAATTGCTTCTCAAATTACCCCTAACTATTTTCACTAAATCAGCCTCAGGGATCTTTTTACGGAGTCGAAAGGTGAGATTATGGACATCCGCGTAATATTCTTCAAACCCCTCTCCGGACTGTTGTTTCCGTTCCATGATTTCTTTTATGATTTCATAATCAGTATCTGCAGACCTAAAGTGCTTCAATAACTCCTTTTTCAAAACAAAATAGTCAAAATCCATATCTTCAGCATTATCTTCCAGTATCTGCCAGTACCATTTGGCAGCACTACCAGATACTAAACAATGAAAGTCACTAAGTAACTGGCTATGAGAAATATTATACTGCTCCCGCATTCTCTCTACACGAAAGATAAAACTTTCTACTGTCATGTCACGACCTGTACCATCAAATTTGATGTGCCACCTGTCCAAATCAATAGGTTTCCGGATATCAAGCTCTCTTGCACTATAGGTTATATCCCTATCTCTATTGGACTGACTTGGCCTACCCCTGTTCGCACCATCTCGATTCGGTGTAGATTGGTGCTGCTGTTCATCTATTTCCGGTGCATGACCGCTTCTAGGTCCAATTTGGGCCACGTTAGCTTCTCTATTAGGATCTCCTGGGGTCGAACTCGAGCCATTGGGAGGGATAATTGCTGACGCATTCCCAGAATGCTCAACCTCAGCTACGCGTTGGCTAAGCGAAAGCATATCACCTCTCATTTGACGAATTTCGTTCATACATGATGCCATCATCTGACTTTGCTGGTACAAAACGCTCATTAATTGTCCTATCTGGTCGGGGGGACCTGAACCACCCGAAGGATTCTCGTCCTGATTCTGAGCCAAAGGAGCGGTACCTTGATCCTGCGACATATTGATAACCCTAGCTAGTTTCTGCGAAAAATTAAGTTGACTTTCGTCACCACTTGCTGTGCTACTTCCTATAGTGTTGCCAGGTGTACTACTAGTAGCAGGTCCTGATAACCTACCAAATATGCGGTTGGCGCACCTATTTAAAAAATCAGTTGGGACAAAATCGATATCTTTCTCTATCCCTGTGTCAATTTGTGTCAAAATAGAGCCTACGACCTGCGATTCTAATGCTCGAGCCACACTTCTAGTTACCCTTCTATCCTGTGAAATTATTCCACTAAGTGGGTTCTCCGATTGACCTTTCGATTTATCCATATACAATTTCCTCAAACAATATAGGGTTACAAAACCCAAAACATGAACTAAGTGCAAATCTATTCAAAAAAAATTAAAATTTAATTTGCCCAAAATATGATTTTCAATGCAAATCTATTAAAAAAATGTAATTTAAAAAAATAAGATAAAATGTATCCATATACATAACTTCAAAAAATTTTCAAAATAATTTCCTTTTGTTTATATAATTTAGTCGATAGTTTAGGTGTTGCAAATGATTTCGGTTAGTGGTGCACGTGAAAAGAATAAAAACAAAATTCTTCCCAAAAAAAGTCTGGTCACATCATGAAAAGTTCAACTTGGAATAGAAACAAGGCTGACCAAAAATTTTTTTTTTTTAGAAAACAAAAAATACAAAAATTTATAGGATCACGTTGTAAGCGGATTGCCACATTACCGGGGAACCCCATAAAAACAATATTACAAATAAAAGAAACTCAGAACCATTTGGCACTCGTGCCGTGCTATTAATCCGTATTTCTCAACACAGATAATGACTGAAATTCACAAACAAAACCCTTTGAAGGAAATAGATGGCATTTCAGTCTAACTCTTTTTATAGGAAGTCGACAATAACAAAAAAAAACTTTACACAAGGTATCCTGTCGTTGGGCGCCATATGTTACGTTTGCTTGTTGTACGGTGCATATTTCAGAAAGGTGTAGGGTGACACGGTGGCTTTGCCGGCTACTCGTCGATTTGGGTAGGCTCTTCACCGTGAAATACACTTGCAAACGAAAACATAATTTCTTCGTGTCCAGAAATACATAAAAAAAGGATTTGAGGTTATCGGACTGACAATATAAAAGAAAACACGACCAATAAAGGCCTACACTCGGGGATTAACGTCAGACATTTGGTTTGAGCTTCCCACCCCTTCTGCCGGCTAATAACCAGACAGCCATGTATTGTTTGATGCTCAATCATTCCAAAACAATACCCTACCAAAACAGTACGTCTGACTAGCCATCATTGGACCCGAGTATTAAACCACATTCCAACACTACTTACTTCCATCATTTGCAACACCCTGTACCGACATCGAATAAATTTACTCTGACATTCCCATTTTCTTTAAGAGAGTGAGCGAAAAAGATTCCATTTTCATAAGAATTATATCTATAAAATTTTTATTATAATTCATTCAAGCCTATATAAAAAATGTTTAACAAATAAATGCTTAAAACTAGGGTTATATACATGCATGTTTATTTACAATAGAGAAAAAAAATTACAACAAAACGAGATCATAGATGCATCTATTAAATAAAATGTATATATATTTTTTTTTTTTTTTTTATTTTATTTTTCTTCCTTTTTTTGTTTTTTGTTTACTCACCCTTTAAGAGTACAGGCCTATACTCTGAAAGAGTTCAATTGCAAATAAACTCTCTTTTTTTTTTACGGTTCTCTTTGATAAACTTCTGCTATCTCTTTTTTTTTCTCTCTTACTAAGTTTCTCATTGACATTTCTTATTTTTATTTCTTTTTTTTATTTTTCTTTATTCTCTTCGAATAACTCTTATTTCATTGGTTTGTGTTATTATCATTCCACGATCTTGCTCTATTTTCGGCTGTCAGCCCAACCAAAAAAAAAACTTCTCAAAAAAAAAAATGTGAATGTCAATACCAGCGTTGTTTTTGTTCTTCTCTCTCGTTTTTTTTTCTTTTTTTTTTTCCACTCATCTACATTCATTGGTTTATTTTCTCAACTCATTCTTCCACATCGGTAGACCCATTTCCAACACTGTTTTTGCGTAGAGATGCATTCAAATTTCAAATATTATTTTCCGATCAAATTGGAATGGAATATACGTTACAAATGAGACCAAAATTGTGGCTACTACAGCTTTAAAAGGGCATATCGGAGGAAAGATATATATGGGAGCCATATATAAATCTGATCCGATTCTGATGAAATTTTGCACACTAACTAGGACGTCAAAAAAGCACTTCTTGCAAAATTTGGAAAAGATCGGACCAAAATTGTGCCTTCTACAGCTTTAAAATTCCATATCGGATGAAAGATATATATGGGAGCTATATATAAATCTGATCCGATTCAAATGAAATTTTGCACACGTATTAAGACGTCACAAGAAACATATCATGCTAAATTTGGTGAAGATCGGACCAAAATTGTGGCTTTAAAAGGGCACATCAGATGAGAGATATATATGGAAGCTATATTTAAATCTGAACGGATTTCATTCAAAATCAAAAGCGTTCGTCCTTGGACCAAAAATGAGACTTATGCAAAATTTTGTGAAAATCGGCCAGCAAATGCGACCTGTACCTTGATTACAAGAATGCATGGACGGACAGACAGACGGGTATAGCTATCCAGGGATCTTTGCCCTAAGATATGTTTCTATTAACCTCTCAAGAGTATTCAGCATAAAGGATGACAGATTATTAGGACGAAAATCTTTCGCCTTTGTGTGGTGGGGTTTTCCTGCTTTGGATGTTATTCCGTCCTGTCTCGATTGTGGCAGCGGGATTTTCAGTATCCTGCAATCCGCCAGACCTTAGCGATGTAGTCGATAGTTCCTCAGGCAAGTGTTCAGCAAACAACTGCTGAGTCATCTCGTGATTTCCCAACTCAACCACTTCTATAGATCTTCATTTTCAACTTGTTGAATACGTAGGATACAACCCCTTCAGACTTGTTGAGGTCTGCGAGACAGCCAGAGTTTAGTACGAATACTGCATGTCTCCGGTCACCATCAGCCTCATACAATCTACCAATCTTCCAGTCCGTAGTTGAAAGATTGGGATTACATTCCCTTAGCCTTCAAAGTACCGATTCTGGATTTGAGGGAATCCTTTGTATCCAAGCATGCGCCATAGGACGAGAAAGAATATCATCCTATTTGACTAAATCTAGTGCTGCAGCTGGCCAGATCTCATCAATCTTTTTTAGAGCGCAACGATACATTTCAATTCAGCGTTGATCCCCGAAAGCAATTAGTCTGTATCGGCCCCAATACCAGCTTGCATCGTCACAAACTGGAGGAAACCCAGGAAATTCCGCAATAACATCAGTGTATACTGATGACAGTTCATAGATTATCCCACTCCAATTATTCCTAGGTATGCAGCCCTGTCCTTTTCCCCTGTCGACAATTGCCAAATTGTCTCTTGCGACTTTAGCAAAGGCTTTTGGATCCACCTTACTATTGTTCGCCCCAGTTCTTTTAGGCATATGATGCCCTTCAGCTGACCGCAGCCTTTTGGTTGCCTGCGGCGTAGTTTCCGAATCTAGACGTGCAGCCTTTGAGGTAGCCTGTGCAGCAAATAGCAGAGCCCCATTTAGGGAGTCTGTCTCCCTTTTAGTGAGAGACTTAGAATCATTCGCACCAAGCCTCTCAATAAACCTAAGAGCGATGCGTCTTCTATTATTTCAACCTCATAAAGAGCGTGTTAGTTTGCATAGGAAGGCCGATGGCCTAGGCAAATTCTAGGCATGCGAAGAAAGAATAGGTTCGGCTTTGTCCTTAAAATTCGAGTCACGTGTCTTCGTCAAAATCCCCTGCTGACCAGTCATATGTCGGCTATTGGAGCCTGGAGCAGCCGCTCCACCAGTCAAGGTTTCAGTAGCAAACAACATGCTTCGGCCTGACACCACCACCGCAGCTGTTGGGTCTTTGGAGTCCATTCTAAGCCTACACCCGGGCTCTAAATTTGCCGCTCCACTGGAAATAGATGTAGATCATCAACCGCCTAGTGGATACCTCTATCGCAGCTATCACTGAGTGACTTCAAATTTTCTCTGCCCGACTTTATAATACTTTACACCTACCCTATCGGTACAAAGTGGGAGCTATGTCTAATTATGAACCAATTTGGTGGACCTCGCCGGATGTTTTCTGGTGGGTTATTTACAATCCGTATAAAATTTCGTGCAAATATGTTCAAACTGTAATAAATACGGTTCAGAAATGACAACATTATTGCAAATTACCCAAAATCTGACGATATGGGATCTGTATCTAATTTTAAACCTATTTCGAGCGAACTTCTCAGAAAATGTGGTACTCGTCGAGAAAAGCGTTGTGCAAAATTTTGGCAAGATTGGTCAAAAAATGCGCTTGCAGTGGCTCTAGAAGTGAAAATCGGGCGATATACCTACATGACAGCAATATCTAGATCTGGGCCGATTTCTGCGAAATTCGCCAGTAATATTGAGAGTCATAAGAAAATCCTTTCTGCAAAATTTCGACAGAATCGGATAACAAATGATCACTTTTTGCAATATTTCTCGAAATCAGATGAACATATATATGAGAGCTATATCTTAATCTGAACCGATTTTGAGCAAACTCCTCAGATACTGTGGCAGTCGTCGAGGAAAGCATTTTGCAAAATTTTGGCAACATGGATCAATAAATGCGCTTGCTGTGACTCTAGAAGTTGAAATCGGACGACATACATATATGAGAGCTATATCTAAATCTGAACCGATTTCCATGAAATTCACCAGTAATGTCGAGAGTCAAGAGAAAATTCTTCCTACCAACTTTCAAGAGAATTGGTTAACAAATTACCATTTTATTGCATTATTACTGCAAATCGGACGAACATATATGTAGGTGCTATATCTAAATCTGTACCGATTTCCATTAAACTCACCAGTAATGTCGAGAGTCAAGAGAAAATCCTTCCTACCAACTTTCAAGAGAATTGGTTAACAAATGACCATTTTATTGCATTATTACTGCAAATCGGACGAACATATATGTAGGAGCTATATCTAAATCTGTACCGATTTCCATTAAACTCACCAGTAATGTCGAGAGTCAAGAGAAAATCCTTCCTGCCAAATTTCAAGAGAATGGGTTAACAAATGAGCGCTTTGTTGCAATTTTTATCAAAATCGGACGAACATATATATGGGAGCTTTGTCTAAATCTGAACCGATTTCGAGCAAATTGTATAAACATTGTGGAATACGTCGAGAAAAACGTTGTACAACATTTTGGGAAGATTGGGCAATAAATGCGCTTGCAATGGCTCTAGGAGATAAGGGGCCTCCTTTTGTAGCAGATTCGAAAATGCGCCAGAGCGACACCTCTTTGGGGAGAAGTTTTTGCATGGCAAAGTACTTCAAAAATGTCGCCAGCATTAGGAGGGCATAACCACTGCTGAATTTTTTTTCTAATGTTCTTGGCAGAATTCGAACTCGTAGTTCTCAATACAATAAGGATTGACTAAAATATTAATTTTAGTTGTTTCAGTTTTCTTTCTATTTAATATGCAAAATTCTTAACTTTTTTATATTTAAGTCTTAGTCCTTTTCGTCCTTGCACTTAGTCCTTGGTCCTTGTTATTTTGTTTATTAAAATCAACATTGTTAAATAATGTTGATATTTTTATTTCGCCAATTTAACAATTTATGAATCTAGCAAAGAATTTTTTCAAGGGTTGGCATCCGTAAAATTAGCTTGAAATTCCTTTCAGCTTCCGCTTACGAAGTTTTAAAACTTCGTAACAAATACAGGCTATGCTGGAAATATTGACGCACATAGACGTATGCTTACAGGGGGGGCCTTCATCATGGTTTGTGCATACCCAACACCCAGCCTCAGCATATTCTCCCACTCTCTTGGGCCAAGAGAAACCCTTGGGAGAAAATATGATTATATTATGAGCATAATAATGACTACAAACATTCTAACTAACTTCAAAAACAACAACAGCAACAAAGGCAATAACAACGATAACTCTTGACAAAGTTGTTGAGAGGTGCTCACTTGCCTGAGTGAGTGCGTGTGTGTGTGTGTGTGTAGATGTGTATGCAATTGTGTCTATGCCTTCGCTCAGATAGAGAGTGAGTAAGTTAGTACAAGTGGTAAGTAAAACTCAATGTTGGTTGGTGTGTTTACGGAACTTAATTACATTGTTGCAATAAAATGTTTTACCACAAATTTTCCATGTTTATGTGAGTACACCACCACCATCACCATCAACACCAATGTTGTCCCCTAGTTTCATTGTTTTTGTTGCTACTTTGCTGTTGTGGATTCATGCTCATGCTGTTACTACTTTTTTGTTGTTGTTGTTGTTGTTTCGTTATTGCTGCTGCTTTAGTCATTGTTTGTGAAGTGTTGTTGGGGTTTTGTTGCTGGCCGTTTGATTTGAATGACAATGTCCATTTGGCAGAAGGCATTGGGTTATCTACAAACATGTGTCGCTTGAATTAAGATAACAAACGTTTATTTGTGTTTTTGTTCATTCCTCGTTCGCAACGCAAGCCCCCCGCCCCCCTCTGATGCTAAGACACCCTAGACACTTCGTTACATTGACAAATTCTATGCTCTTGGACATTGTATTATTTTCCGCAAGATGATGATGATGGGAGAGCTCTTTTGTTTGTGTTATTAGATGTTTGATTACATATCTGCAGTATAATTGTAAACTGGGTGGATTGTAACTAATGAACAACAATTACTTGAGGGGGATTACATAGAAATAAAGAAAGCCTAAATGAAATCTCTTGTCAGAGTCCCATCCCCTATGAAGCGGAGATTTATTCAAGCATTTAAAACAGTATTTCCAAGAACTCGTTTTTTCACTTTAATGTAGTGTTTAAGACGATTGGCAAACAAAATTTTACCCTGCTCCTTTAGGAATGTTTATCAGAAAATTTTTCATATAAAGGGTGATTTTTTTGAGGTTAGGATTTTCATGCATTAGTATTTGACAGATCACGTGGGATTTCAGACATGGTGTCAAAGAGAAAGATGCTCAGTATGCTTTGACATTTCATCATGAATAGACTTACTAACGAGCAACGCTTGCAAATCATTGAATTTTATTACCAAAATCAGTGTTCGGTTCGAAATGTGTTCAAATTTTGACAAATTTTGTTCAGCGATGAGGCTCATTTCTGGTTGAGTGGCTACGTAAATAAGCAAAATTGCCGCATTTGGAGTGAAGAGCAACCAGAAGCCGTTCAAGAACTGCCCATGCATCCCGAAAAATGCACTGTTTGGTGTGGTTTGTACGCTGGTGGAATCATTGGACCGTATTTATTCAGAGATGCTGTTGGACGCAACGTTACGGTGAATGAACACATTTCGAACCGAACACTGATTTTGGTAATAAAATTCAATGATTTGCAAGCGTTGCTCGTTAGTAAGTCTATTCATGATGAAATGTCAAAGCATACTGAGCATCTTTCTCTTTGACACCATGTCTGAAATCCCACGTGATCTGTCAAATACTAATGCATGAAAATCCTAACCTCAAAAAAATCACCCTTTATATAAAATCCTTTGTTTGTTTGTTCCGTATAGACTCAAAAACGGCTGAACCGATTACCTTGAAATATTCACAGATTAAGTAGGTTGGTCTGGAAGGAAACATAGGCTATATAATTTTTAGATATCGGGAGGGGGGCGGACCCTCCCCCTTACCCCAAAATTACTACCAAGAAATAAAAGTGGACCGATCGGGACAATATGGGATACAAATGAAAGGAATTCAAGAGTAGAGTACGAATTTCATAATAAAAGTTGGGTCCAAGTACCCTGGGGGGCCGCCCCAACCCCAAAACCCCTTAAAATAGGTTTATTTGATGATAATGACTATATGGGACTCAAATGAAAGGTATTCGGGAGTAGACTACGAATATGGTCAGAAAGTAGGAATAGGCTTTATAATTTATTGATAACGGAAGGGGGCGGACCCTACACCGTTACCCCAAAAGAACTACCAAAAAATAAAAGTGGACCGATCGGGACAATATGGAAATGAAAAAAATTAAAGATATTGAAGAGTAGAGTACGAATTTCATAATAAAAGTTGGGTCCAAGTACCCGGGGGCCGCCCAAAACCCCTTAAAATAGGTTTATTTGATGATCATGACTATGTGGGGCTCAAATGAAAGGTATTCGGAAGTAGATTACGAATAAGGTCAGACAGTAGGAATAGGCTTTATAATTTACTGATAACGGAAGGAGGAGGACCTTCCCCTTTACCCCAAAAACGCCACCCATATACGAAAGTAGTCCGATGGGCACAATAAGGGTATCAAATGAAATGTATTAGAGACCAGAAAACTAATATGGTATTAAAATCTGGGTCCAAGTACCCAGCGGGCCCCCTCCCCCCCGGTGGAGGCGGACCCTCCCCCTTACTCCAAAAATGCCACCCATATCCGAAAGTTGTCCTATGAGCACAATAAGGGTATCAAATGAAAGTTATTAGAGACCAGAAAACGAATATGGTATTAAAATTTGGGTCCAAGTACCCAACGGGCCCCCTCCAACCCCAAAACTCCTCTAAACAGATGTATTTGAATTTCATGTCAATATGGGACTCGAATGAAAAGTATTAGGCAGTAGATTACAAAAATGGCATAAACAATGAGGTCCAAGTAATGGGAGGTCGCCCACCCCCAAATAACCCCAAATGGACATATTAGCCGACCATGGCTATATGGTACTCAAATGAAAGGTATTAGGGAGTAGATAACGAATATGACTTTCAAATTTGCGTTCAAGTTTAGGTGGCGCTTTTCCTCCTAAAGATACGTCAAATGGGTTATTTGACCCATTATGACAATATGGGACTCAAATGAAATGTATTTGAGAGTAGAAAACGAATTTGATATCCAATTTTGGAGCCAATTGTTTTTGAGGGTACGCCCTAAAGCACCCCCTAAACTGAGCTTCATTTCCGTTGGGAATAAAGAACGAATTTGATATCTATTTTTAGTAAAAAGTGCCGGTGGCCACCCCAGCCCCAAAACACCCTCCAAATGGTTCATATTTACCGGCCATTGCAATATGGGGCTGAAATTAAAGGGATTTGGAAGTACAACACGAATTTGATATCCATATTTGAGTCGAAAAGTCTGAGATGCCATCCCTCCCCTAATGGGAACATTACCCTAAGTAAGAAAATTACCACCAGGAACCTAGATGGGGCAAATTCTCACACATCAATGAGTGTTTTCCGATTCAAGTTTAAACTCAATGATAAGGGACCTTTGTTTGGGGAAAAAATTTTAAATGACCATACATGGCATTGTACTTCACAAATGTCGCCAACATTAAGAGGGGATAAACACCGCTTTGTCCGATGTTCTTGCAAGGATTCGAACGCGTTCAGCGTCATAGGCTACAGTGGCACGAATTCGAATACCTCGCAAATGTCGCCAACATTAAGAGGGGATAAACACCGAATTGTTCGATGTTCTTGCAAGGATTCGAACGCATTCAGCGTCATAGGCTACAATGGCGCGAATTCGATATCCGCATTCAGAGCGAAATGCCCCCACCCTAAAAAGTTATTCGAGAGTTAAAGAAGGCGCAGCGGAGCGGGCCCGGTTGGGCTAGTATTATAATATTATGGAAGACAAAAATTTTCCAATTTTGCTGAACATTTGGCTGAAAATTTGACTGAGGTTTTTTCCTAAGTCAGTGTGCATATGGGGCCTATTCTAAGCATTCTTTCAATTTAGCTTCTTCAGCAAGTTCTTAAGTAGACAGCACGATTCTTATCCGAATTGACTGCAAATTTACGTGTAAGTCCAAACTTTCATGTTAAGAATGTATTGTATGAGTATTCAAATATAAAACCACACCATGGAAGGACTTTTTAAAATGGTCATATTTGATTCTGCACAACTGCACTCCCTATTCTTCCTTTAGGTTGTTTTTGTTAAATTGTGTCCCTGTTTTACCCCTCCCCTATAAACTTACATAAATTTTATTATAATAAGCCTTAAGGAAACTTTTGAAAGAAAAATAATGCCTTCATGTCTTATTTGCCATTAGACATTTTTAAAAGCTGCCACACAAACGAAATGAACCTCCTAAACTATAACAGTCAAAATTTATTTTTAACATCAATTTTTCAGACAATTGGAAATCAAATTTCGATATACATTAAAATTTCAAATCACGTTCGTAAAGACGCCATTTCATTATCGTTTGGCAGTCGTTTTATGGCAATCATAAAATAGAAAAATACAGCTTTTGCCTGTGAGACTTTTGGGAAAAATACCTACGGGAATTTGGGAAGGAGAGGCGAACAAATGAAAAAAATACCACCACAAATCTCGAAAATAACACTAAAAACTCATTTCATTTTTACAACGTCAATGGAGGCAGAAAAAAAAAACAAAAAACAAAAACAAAAAACCAAAAACATCTGAAAGGCCAACATTAGCCACAGACGTGCAAATCTATATTTAATAGTTATTTATGACTTTGCCAAGGTAAAGTTTATTGTATTTTGCCAATATTTATTGCTCTTGTTTCACAAGTTTTGCCAGGAAGCCCAACAAGCCAATGCTGTGTATATGGTGGTCAGTTTAGTACAGTTCCTTTCCGTTGCGTTGCTCTACTGTGGCAGGCCAAGCAAAACCAACCGCAAACTTTGGCTGTTTCCTATTTATTATGAAGCTTCTGTAAGTGGCCAAGTTTGTAAACACATCCTGGCAATGAGAACATCCTATTGTTTGTGTGTACACTGAGAAAATTTTCTAATTAACTACAAGTAAAAACGATACATTTGTGAATAAAATGTTATGAATAGAATTAGAAAAAGGAAAGATATGTACCCGCACTGCGGGACGCCGTTCGGACTCGGCTATAAAAAAGGTCCATTATCATTGAGTTTAAAATTGAATCGAAAAGCACTCATTGATGAGTGAGAATTGGCCCCTTCTCGGTTTCTAGTGGTAATGTTCTTCCTTAGGGTAATGTTTTCATTAGGGGAGGGATGGCACCTCCGACATTTCGACTCAAATAAGGATATTAAATTCGTGCTGCACTTCCAAATCCCTTTAATTTGAGCCCCCTATTGCCAGAGCCGGTAAATATGAACCGTTTGGAGGTTGTTTTAGGACTGGGGCGGCAACCGCCACACCAAACAGTTGGCTCCAAAATTGGATATCAAATTCGTTTTCTACTCTTAAATACCTTTCATGTGAGTCCCATATTGTCATAATGGTTTAAATAACCCATTTGATGTATCTTTAGGAGGAAAAGCGCCACCTAGACTTGAACGCAAATTTTAATGTCGTATTCGTAATCTAATCCCTTATACCTTTCATTTGAGTCCCATATAGCCATGGTCGGCTAATATGCCCATTTTGGGGGTATTTGGGGGTGGGCGACCTCCCATAACTTGAACCTAATGTTTCATGCCATATTTGTAATCTTCTGCCTAATACTTTTCATTTGAGTCCCACATCGACATGAACTTCGAATATCATATAGTCATAATGGGTCTAATGGCGTTTTTGAGGGATGGTGTGACCCCCTATACTTCGATCTGATTTTTTTTTTCCAGATTCGAAATCTACTCCCGAATACCTTTCATTTGAGCCCCATATTGAAATGAACGTCCAATATGTCTGTTTGGGGGAATTTTGGGGTTGGTTCGGTCCGATGGGTACTTAGGGTGCCAGATTCGAAATCTACTCCCGAATACCTTTCATTTGAGCCCCATATTAAAATGAACGTCCAATATGTCTCTTTGGGGGAATTTTGGGGTTGGTTCGGTCCGATGGGTACTTAGAACCAAATTTTAATGCTATATTCGTATTCTACTCTCCAATACCTTTCATTTGATACCTATATTGTCCCGATCGGTCCACTTTTGATTTTGGGTTGTGTTTTTTTGGCATAAGGGGGAGGGTGCGTTCTTCTTCCGATACCGAAAAATACTATAGCCTATGTTTCCTTCCAGACCAACCTACATAATATGCGAAATTTTCGAGAAAATCGGTTCTGTCGTTTTTCTGTCTATACGGGACAAACAAACCGAGATCCATATATCCGTGATTGGGTAGTGTGCCCATTTTGGGCGTTTTTGTGGGTGTGAGGTGACCCCCTATACTTCGACATACTGCCATATTCATTATCTACTCCCGCATACTTTTCATTTGATACCCATATTGTCATGATCGTCACATAAACCTATTTGAAGGGATTTTGGGGCTGGGGAGGCCCCCAGATACTTGGACCCAACTTTTTTTAGGAAACTCGTTATCTACTCTTGAATAGCTTTCATTTGAATCCCATATTGTCCAGATCGGTTCACTTTTGATTTTGGGTGGTATTTTTGGGGTAACGGTGGAGGGTCCGCCCCCTTCTGCTATCAATAAATTATAAAGCCTATTACTACTTCCTGACCATATTCGTAATCTACTCCCGAATACCTTTCATTTGATACCCATATTGTCATGATCGTCAGATAAACCTATTTGAAGGGATTTTGGGGCTGGGGAGGCCCCCAGGTACTTGGACCCAACTTTTTTTTATGAAACTCGTAATCTACTCTTGAATACCTTTCATTTGAATCCCATATTGTCCAGATCGGTTCACTTTTGATTTTGGGTGGTATTTTTGGGGTAACGGTGAAGGGTCCGCCCCCTTCTGTTATCAATAAATTATAAAGCCTATTATTACTTCCTGACCATATTCGTAATCTACTCCCGAATACCTTTCATTTGAGTCCCATATTGTCATGATCGTCAGATAAACCTATTTGAAGGGATTTTGGGGCTGGGGAGGCGCCCCACGTACTTGGACCCAACTTTTATTATGAAACTCGTAATCTACTCTTGAATACCTTTCATTTGAATCCCATATTGTCCCGATCGGACCATTTTTATTTTTGGGTAGTACTTTGGGGTAAGGGGGAGGGTCCGCCCCCTCCCCATATCAAAAAATTATATAGCCTATGTTTAGTTCTAGACCAACCTACACAATCTGTGAAAATTTCAAGGTAATGGTTCAGCCGTTTTTGAGTCTATACGGAACAAACAAACAAACAAACACAATTTTTTTTTTTTTATAAAATTCTACTCACTTTTGTTTTTTTCAGTGTATTTGTGTGTCCTCTTATGTTCGCTGTAGTTTAACTCATGTGTGTTTTATTTTATTAAGTTGAACACATGTTTTCTAGAAACGAAAAAGTTTGCTCGTTTAAAAGGGATTACAAATGGCTCTGCAAATCAAAGGTTAAATAGAAATTCATTAATTTTATGAAAGGTAAAGTGTAATTGTAAATGAGCTGAATCTCTTTTACTGTTGGCCATGGTCAAGAGCACACACCAAGTTTTTGAACATTTTTAACAACATTCTCACAACTATTTGTGTCGGAATGTAGATTGGAGGGAATATATCAGAGCACCGTTTCTAGAGTCTCGTTAGAAGTGAAACTCAAATACAGAAGTCCGCATTTAAACAGTAAGCCAACAAGTAAGTGTATGGCAGAAAATGGTCTTATATGCAAAATGGGGAACTGGATACATTTCTCGAAGCTACGCAATATCCTGTTGAAATTTGAGAAATAGCTTAAGGCCACATAGAGGATAGCGCAAAGTGTGCAAAGAGGAAAATTTAGTTCCACGAAAATTTGTATGTGAATCTATCTCTACACTCAGAGAAATTTGTTAGTAAAAACAGCAAAAATGTTTGCTGTAACACCAGAAAGTCTGCTGAAAATGGGACAGCAGTAATTTGTAGCTGAAAGAACAAACATTTTTGGTTAAAAAAGACCAAAAATTCTTGTCTTATTTTCCAATTTAAGAAGTATATAATGGGCAATTTTTTCCAATTTTCCACAATTTGATAATTTTTTAACGAATTTAAATAACAGCAAACAAAATAACTATTACTGTTATATTAACACTTTTAAACAACAAATTAAAGCCCAAAATTGAAAAAATTTTTTCCCTTAAGATAAGCAAATGCCTCAATTGTTGTATAGAAGTTCACAACATTTTTTATGGATTCATTCAAAAGTCTTGAAGTTTTAACAGTGTTTGCTGATATCAGCAGACTAATTTCTCTGGGTGTAGTAAAATTCTGTCAAAAATTTAATTTCAAAAAAAAATTTTTTATAAAATTTGGAAAAAACTTCAAATTTAACACTCATTCGCAACACTCATTTGATCAAATTTTCTAGGAAATCTAATGTCAATGAAATTTTCTTGGAAAATCGAAATTTTTTTCAGAAAATCCCTCAAAAAATTTGATTTTTAGCAAAATCTTCTTGTGAAACATTTCATTTATTGTTTTCATCCATCGCATGTATGTATCCCTTTAAAACATTTCGCATCCAATTACTTAATTAAAGACCTTTCTGCGCTTTCTGTTAAGGAAAACTTTTTTACATATTTTTGTTTAATTACTTGGCATTTGTGAATGTTATTCAACATTAATTTTTTTTTTGCGTTTTTCCAAGATAAAAAGCGACTTTATATGCTCTTCATATTTGGCATACTGTTTTGCATTTTAAATGCAACAGATGTTTTGCGAGGGAAAACTTTTCTTTCATTTCCATTTTACTAAAAGAAAATCTCCAAACAGCAGATTGTGTAAATGTTGCAAAACAAGCGATTGTGCTCAGCTACAGTTGGCTGGGAAATATAAAGCTATCTTTAATTATTATGTTCTTTTTTTTGACATTCAAAAAAATAATAAGTAATGTAGCTCAAAAAAAGGTGGGAAGTCACCCAAAGCAAAACATAAATAATTCGGATAAACAATTAGAATGGCTTACAGGATTTGTAAGTGAGAAAATTTCAGAGTTTTTTCTATAGCAAAAAAAAAAAAAAAAGATATTGGGTTGCCCAAAAAGTAATTGCGAATTTTTTAAAAGAAAGTAAATGCATTTTTAATAAAACTTAGAATGCACTTTAATCAAATATACTTTTTTTACACTTTTTTTCTAAAGCCAGCTAAAAGTAACAGCTGATAACTGACAGAAGAAAGAATGCAATTACAGAGTCAAAAGCTGTGAAAAAATTTGCCAACGCCGACTGTATGAAAAATCCGCAATTACTTTTTTGGGCAACCCAATATTTTGTCTTAACACTTAGAGATTTTTTTATACCCACCACCATAGGATGGGGGTAAACTATCCTAGTCATTCATTATGTAACACCTCGAAATATTGATCTGCGACCCCATAACGTATATATATTCTGGATCGTCTCGAAATTCTGATTCGATCTAGCCATGTCCATCCGTCCGTCTGTCGAACTCACGAAAGAGGTCGAATGCGTAAGTCTAGCCTCTTGAAATTTTGCCCAGATACTGAATATCGATGTAGGTCGTTGGGGATTGTAAATGGGCCAAATCGCTTTAGATTTAGATATAGGTTCCATATAAACCGATCTCCCAATTTGACTTCTCGAGCCCTTGGAAGTCACAATTTTTATCTGATTTGGCTGAAATTTTGCACATAGTGTTCTGTTGTGACTCTCAACAACTGAGCCTAGTACGGTCTGAATCGGTCTATAATATGATATAGCTCTCATATAAACCGATTTCCCGAAGTAACTTCTTGAGCCCATGGAAGCTGCATTTTTTATCTGATTTAGCTGAAATTTTGCACATAGTGTTCTTTTATGACATTCAAACACTGTGCCAAGTACCGCCCAATTCGGTCTATAACCTGATATAGCTCCCATATAAACCGATCTCCCGATATCAATTCTTGAACCCCTGGAAGCCGCAATTTGTCCGATTTGGCTGAAAATATTTACGTAGTGTTCTGTTATGACTTCCAACAACTGAGTCAAGTACGGTTGGAATTGGTCCATAACCTGATATTGCTCCTATATAAACCGATTTCAAGATTTAATTTCTTGAGCCCCTGGAAGCCGCAAATCTTGTCCGGCTTGGCTGAAATTTTGCACACAGTGTTCTCTTATGACTTCCAAACACTGTGCCAAGTACCGTCCAATTCGGTCTATAACCTGATATAGCTCCCATATAAACCGATCTCCCGATTTGACTTCTTGCGCCCCGGGAAGACACAATTTTTGTCCGATTATGCTGAAATTTTTCTTGCGATGTTTTGTTACGACTTCCAACAACAGTGCCAAATACGGTCAAAATCAATCTATAACCTGATATTGCTCCCGAGTTAACCGGTCTTTCGATCATCCGTGTTCGGTTCCTAGAATCTTTAATTTTTGCTGGTTTGACAGAAGTTTGGTACGTAGAATAAAATTATGCCATACAAATAAATTTATTTTGTATACATTTTTAGCAGAATCCATGGTGGTGGATTCCTACGATTCGGCCCGGCCGAACTTAGCAGGCTTTTACTTGTTCTATTTCTGAGCTACTTTCTATTTTGGTTGTTTCATTTTATCGTTGGCTTGACCCTGCTTATATTAAGAATAGAAAGCAAAATAACAACGTTTTTTAAAAGTTAAGGCATATGTGTTAAACTTGAATGCATTGGACAAGCTATGAAGATAGCGATTTCGAAGCTGACCAAAGCTTCATCATCAGTCCGATAAACCCCATAAAGATTGCAAGTTTGCTCATGAACATTCCATTGAGTAACAGGGGCAATTTTCTCACATATCAATGGGTACTGTCCGATCATAGGGCCTCCTTTTTAGAGCCGAGTCCGAACGATGTGCTGCAGTGCGACACCTCTTAGGGAAAAGATTTTTCACATGACTGCCACACCATTTTTTCAATGGTGAGGAATTCCTCACAAATTTTGCCATCATTAGGAGGGGTCCTAAAACAGCAGTCCTTTAATCAGCCATTAAAGTTCTTAGCACTCCCCCCAGTGGCCTTTCTACGCTATGATGGCAGCTATATCAGACTATGAACCGATTTGAACCAAACTTAGATTTTGGAAACCAAACCATGTTAATTTCAGCCACATTTCATAATTGCGCCCTCTAGAGGTTCAAGAAGCTAAATCAAAACATGGACATTGATATGGCCCATTTAAAATTTCAACTGACCTACACTGAAAGAAAGTACTTATGCAAAATTTATTCCATCGAAAAATTGCGTGCTTTCGACAGATGGACAGACGGACGGACAGACATGATTTAATCATTTGGGGTGGGTCCTTCCCCAGACACCTGGCACCAAATGTGGATTTCAGATTAGTTTTTTATCTCCACCACTTGCCTATGCGTAAACAAAGAACGATTAAGCCGCACCAACACACACTGGCACATAACTTCCTTTGCACACGTACAGCATAAGCAACTTCGTGTGATTTCGCTCGGTTGATGTATTTTAGTCATTAAGAGTTGTTGTTGCAGTCTCTGTGTATGAGCAGTTGCCCTCTGCATTATTGCACTGCTCTTATTCTTTGGGTAGCAGAGCATGCGTGAAACAAAAGTGAAATGGGAGAAAGATACTTTTAGACAGTGCCATTATCTCATATATATATATACATATTTTAATGGATCACAGATCGATATTTGCCCTGCAAAGTTTTTTGATCTTCAAACAATCTACCGCAAATATTTTGCGAAGAGTTGGTAAAACTTCTGCACATGCAATAGCTTGTCCAATGATAACCTAGAAGAGTATTTCACAACTCAAACGGATGATTGTAACGCAATGGGTTGTAGGAGAATAGTTGCTAAAATATCCGCACACTCAAGGGATAGCCCAATGATACCATAGAAGAGTGTTTCGTAACTCATACTGAAGATCAATTGCGTTAAAATCTTCCACAACTGTGAAAAATTATTTGTAGGGTTGAGGTTTAGCAAACTAGTGGTGGTTTAAGTGTAAGGGTGAGTAAATTTGTAATCCCACCAAGCGTTTATCAAAATCAAAGAAACCTTATCTTAAAAATCAAAGTCAAGCGCCCGGCGTTTTAGGACAAAATTCATCCATAAATAAGCTATTTTCTACACCCAAATGAAACGGCTGAAGGATCTATGGACATGTCCCTTACAAAAACGCTCAAAATGGGCACATTAGCCCATGACGGATATATGGGACTCGGTTTATTTGTTCTGTATAGACTGAAAAACGGCAGAACCGATTCTCTCGAAATTTTCGCATATTGTGTAGCTTGGTCTGAAAGAAAACATAGGCTATTTAATTTTCCGGTATCAGAAGGGGGACGGACCTTCCCCCTTATGCCAAAAACACAACCCAAAGTCAAAAGTAGACCGATCGGGACAATATAGGTATCAAAGGAAAGGTATTGGAGAGTAGAATACGAATATGAGTCCAAATACTCAGCGGGCCCCCTTCAACCCAAAAACTCCCCCAAACAGACAAACTGGACGTTCATTTCAATGTGGGGCGAAAATGAAAGGTATTCGGGAGTAGATTTCGAATCCGACATACAAAATCAGATTGAAGTATAGGGGGTCACGCCATTCCTCAAAAACGCCATTAGACCCATTACGACTATATGAAACTTGGCTGAACCTAATTTCTTAAAATTTTCATTGTGTACGTTTGCCTGGTGGGAAATATAGGCTATTTCATTTTTCGGTATCGGAAGGGGGGACGGACCCTCCCCCTTATGCCAAAAACACAACCCAAAGTCAAAAGTGGACCGATCGGGACAATAAGGGTATCAAATGAAAGGTATTAGAGACCAGAAAACGAATATGGTATTAAAATCTGGGCCCAAGTACCCAGCGGGCCCCCTCCAATCCAAAAACTCCTCTAAACAGATATATTGGAAGTTCATGTCAATATGGGACTCAAATGAAAAGTATTCGGCAGTAGATTACAAATATGGCATAAAACATTAGGACCAAGTAATGGGAGGTCGCTCACCCCCAAATACCCCCCCCCCCCCCAAATGGGCATATTAGCCGACCATGGTTATATGGGACTCAAATGAAAGGTATTAGGGAATAAATTACGAATATGACATTAAAATTTGCGTTCAAGTCTAGTTGGCGCTTTTCCTCCTAGAGATACCTCAAATGGTTTATTTAGCCCATTATGACAATATGGGACTCAAATAAAAGGTTTTGGAGAGTACAAAACGAATTTGATATTCAATTTTGAAGCCAAGTTTTTTGGGGTACGCCCTAAAGCACCCCCAAAACTGAATTTCATTTCCGTTGGGAATAAAGAACGAATTTGATATCTATTTTCAGTGCAAAGTGCGGGTGGCCGCCCCATCCCCAAAACACCCTCCAAATGGTTCATATTTACCGGCCATGGCAATATGGGGCTCAAATTAAAGGGATTTGGGAGTAGAGCATGAATTTCATATCCATATTTGAGTCGAAATGTCTGAGGTGCCATCCCTCCCCTAATGAGAACATTACCACCAGGAACCGAGAAGGGGCAAATTCTCACACATCAATGAGTGTTTTGCGATTCAAGTTTAAACTCAATAATAAGGATCCTTTCTTTGGAAAAAAATTTTTAAATGACCATACGTGGCAGGTAGAAAAATCTCGCAAATGTCGCCAACATTAAGAGGGAATAAACACCGCTTTGACCGATGTTTTTGCCAGGATTCGAACGCGTTCAGCGTCATAGGTTACAATGGCACGAATTCGATATCCGCATTCAGGGCGAAATCTACACACCAGAAAGAGATATAAGAGAGTTAAAGAAGGCGCTGCGGAGCGGGTCCCGTTCGGCTAGTTTTGTATAAAAATTTTAGCAGAATCCATGGTGGTGGGTTTCCGAGATTCGGTCCGGCCAAACTTAGCACGCTTTTACTTGTTGATTTTATATGAGTTTCTGGCTTAAATATCAATTTGCTCTCAACATCTTTCTCGATTTTAGGAGTTTCTAGTTCTGAAAATCCTTACTCTTGTTCATTATCACCAAATGAAATCTTTATTTCATTTTCTAGACCATTTGTTGCTGGGAGTTCCTTCCCACAAATGGAAAATTTACGAATAAAACTTTGCTGTTCATGCGTTCTTTACTTCCAGAGACAGTAAAGCAATTTACAAAGTCATATACAAAATACCCCTTCGCTTTTAATTTACTCAGGCATATATCCTTTACGGTTATCTTCCGCTATAAGTTTTATATTTTTCCATTTGCCTCTTTTGCACGTATTTTTTTGCGTTATTCAAATGTAACAAAAAAAAATTCTCGTAACATTTGCTATCTGTGCATTAATGTTGACGGAGTAAATTTCCTTCCTTTAAAAATTTGCTGGCGTTTTTTTCAGGTTTTTTTTCTTCTACTTTTTTCCTGCTTTTTACTGTAAAAATTTTCCATGCTACCAAGCAGATAATTTTTTTTTTTTAAGTTTGCATCTTGGCCCAACACCAGAAAGGTATTATTATGAAAATATTAATTTTTCACCAAAGGATGGCAAAGAAGAAAAGAATAACAAGCACAAGAAATATATTTACAATGAAGATGGCTTGCAAAAATACAAGAGAAAAATTACGTAGAACAAAAAAAAAAAAAAAAAAACGAAATAAAAATGAGGAAATAAAACTGTGGGCGTAATTAAAAAATGATTACAGATAAAGAGCAGACGGGTCCATTTAATTGAAAGTGGGGCCATAACTGCGTACATCCAAAGGAGTTAAAACAAATGTTAATAATTGTTCAACAGAGTTTCCATTATAGTAAAGACAATGAAGGAGATGAAGTTTTTTTCTGCCTCTTCTTCGTCTTTTTCGTTTTCTTGTAATATTTACTTAAAACTTTTAAAATTTTACAATTTTCCTTTTTTGCCAAAAGTTTAAAGAATTTCTTGCAAGATGTAATTTAAGTTGTTGAGTAAAAAAGAGCCAAACAAATTTAAAGTTTATGTTAGATTATGGTATGGAATTTTAATAAAATTAGAACAAATAGACCTTAAATAGTTTTTAGAGAAAATATAAACAAGTAAAAATTTGGATACCCACCACCATGCAAAAATTAAGCAACCTCTTTTATAACAACTTCACCACTATATCCATATGCACCACCATAGTAATATGCAAATAGCGGCTGGTCTGGATCATATCTGATTCAGGTCCCGAGGTCAGCGAAATCGGGCAACAAATCCGCTTTTTATGGAATTAAGGCCGAAAATTGGTCCATATGGCAAAATGCAATGCAAATTTGCCCATGAACATTCCCTTAAGGAACTGGGGCAAACTTCTCACAAATCAATGAGTGATGTCCAATTCAATTTTAAGCTCAGTGATAAGGGACCTCCTTTTTATAGTCGAGTCCGAACGGCGTGCCGCAAAGCGACACCTCTTTGGAGAGAAGTTTTTACATGGCAAAGTACCTTACAAAAGTCGCCAGGATTAGATAGTCACCGCTGGAAAATGTTCTGATGTTTCTGCCAACATTCGAACCCAGGCATTCAGCGTTATGGGCGGACATGCAAACCTCTGAGCTTCGGTGGCCTCCAGCGCCTAGTCTTGGTGTTCGTCGATTACGATTTTAAAATCCGATTAGTTTGCTGTATGTTGACCATAAAATAGTTCCTGCCTAATGTATAGCCGAGTCCGAATGGCGTGCCGCAGAGCGACACCTCTTTGGGGAGAAGTTTTTACATGGCAAAGTACCTCACAAATGACGCCAGCATTAGGAGGGGATAGCCACCGTTGAAAATTTTTTTCTTATAGTCTCGCCAGGATTCGAACCCAGGCGTTCAGCATCATCGGCTTACAAGCTAACCTCTGCGCTACGGTGCTCTCCAGTGCCTAGCTTTATTCCTTTGAAAGTTAGCGTGCTTTCCACAGACAAACAGACCCATGGTTACTTTGGCAAAAGTCTTGGTGTTCGTCGATTACGATTTTAAAACCCGATTAGATTCTGATGTTTCTGCCAGGATTCGAACCCAGGCGTTCAGCGTCATCGGCGGACAAGCTAACCTCTGCGCTACGTTGGCCTCCGGCAGCTATATCTTAATAAAGTTCGATCTGGACCATAAGCTGGTCGGATGACGGAAGGCTTAATACAAGTCACTGTATCAAATTCCAGCGAAATCGGGTTATAAATGCAGCTTTTATGGGCTTAAGACCCTTAATCGGCAGATCGGTCTATATGGCAGCTATGTCCGAACAAAGGCCGATCTGAACATGATTTAATTCGGCTATTGGGAGGCTTTAATCAACACACTATCTCAAATTGTGGCGAAATCGGACAATTATTGCGGCTTTTATGGGCTTCAATCGGCAGATCGGTCTATATGGCAGCTATGTCTGAAAAAAGGCCGATCTGAACCGTAGTTGAGTCGGATATTGGGAGGTTTTAATCAACTAAAACTATTTCAAATTGTGTTGAAAACGGAGAACTATTGCGGCTTTTATGGGATCGGTCTATATGGCAGGTATATTTTAATATTGTCCGATCTGGACCATTTTTAGGTGTGTTGACCTAAAGTTTAACAAGTAAAAGCGTGCTAAGTTCGGCCGGGACGACTCTTAAGAACCCATGACAATGGATTCTGCCAAAAATTTATACAAAATAAGTCAAGTTTTAGGGTATAATTTTAATCTAAATACCAAACTTCTGTCAAACCAACAAAAATTAAAGCTTATAGGACCGAACAAGGACGATCGCGAGACCGGTTTACCTGGGAGCTATAGCAGATTATAGACCGATTTAGACCGTACTAAGCACAGTCGTTGGAAGGTATGTAAGAACACCAAGTGCAAAATTTCAGCACAGTTATACAGTAGTCATAACAAAACACCCCATGCAAAATTTTAGCCAAATCGGATGAGAATTGCGCCCTCTAGAGGCTCAAGAAGTCAAGACCCAAGATCGGTTCATATGGCAGCTTTATCAGGTTGTGAATCGATTTGAACCATACTTAACACAATGGTTGGAAGTGATACCAAAACAGCACGTGCAAAATTTCACTCAAATCGGACAAGAATTGCGCCCTCTAGAGGTTCAAGAAGTCAAGACCCAACATCGGTTTATATGGCAGCTATATCCAAATATGAACCGATTTGGCAAAGTTTCAAGCGGTTAGCTTTACTATTTCGAAAGTTAGAGTGTTTTCAACAGACAGACAGACGGACAGACGGACGGACAGACGGACGGACAGACGGACGGACGGACAGACGGACGGACAGACGGACGGACGGACAGACGGACGGACAGACGGACGGACAGACGGACGGACAGACGGACGGACAGACGGACGGACAGACGGACAGACAGACAGACGGACAGACGGACAGACGGACGGACAGACGGACGGACAGACGGACGGACAGACGGACGGACAGACGGACGGACAGACGGACGGACAGACGGACGGACAGACGGACGGACAGACGGACGGACAGACGGACGGACAGACGGACAGACGGACGGACGGACAGACGGACGGACAGACAGGCGGACGGACGGACATGGCTAGATTGACTTAAAATGTCATGGCGATCAAAAATTCATATACTTTATGGGGTCTTAGACGCATATTTCGAGGTGTTACAAACATAATGACGAAATTATTGTGTTGTCCAAAAAGTAATTGCGGATTTTTTAAAAGAAAGTAAAAGAATTTTTTATAAAACTTAGAATGAACTTTAATCAAATATACTTTTTTACACTTTTTTTCTAAAGCAAGCTAAAAGTAACAGCTGATAACTGACAGAAGAAAGAATGCAATTACAGAGTCACAAGCTGTGAAAAAAATTGTCAACGCCGACTATATGAAAAATCCGCAATTACTTTTTGGGCAACTCAATAGTATGGGGGTATACAAATTTCGTCATTCTGTTTGTCCTATGGTGGAGGGTATAAAAAAGACTCTGTGCAAAGTTTCATACCAATATCTCTATTTCAAAGACTGTCAACAAACAGACGGACGGACGGTCGGACAGGCATGGATAGATTATCTTAGATTTTTACTACGATCAAGAATATATTGGGCTGCCCAAAAAGTAATTGCGGATTTTTCATATAGTCGGCGTTGACAAATTTTTTTAACGGCTTGTGACTCTGTAATTGCATTCTTTCTTCAGTCAGTTATCAACTGTTACTTTTAGCTTGCTTTACAAAAAAAAGAGTAAAAAAAGTATAATTGATTAAAGTTCATTCTAAGTTGGAAGTGATACCAAAACAGCACGTGCAAAATTTCACTAAAATCAAACAAGAATTCCGCCCTCTAGAGGTTCATGCATTTACTTTCTTTTAAAAAATCCGCAATTACTTTTTGGGCAACACAGTTCACCTTGCTTTAAAGAGTTATTTGCATTGCAATTTTTTGAATAGAAAGCAATACACAAAATGGTCTATAGCCGACCAATATCCTGCAATGGAATCTCAATAAACAAAAATTAAAAAAAAAATTTTTATGAAAATACTTTTTTTTTTCTGCAAATCTAATAACGAAAAAACAATCTTTTTCTGGTTTCTGTTAAAAAATGTTAAATATTGCAATTATTTTTGATTTTTTTATCTTCATGCTCAATGCTTTGTCATTTTTTGTTTTTTTTTTTTTTTTTTTTGTTATTTTAGTGACATCTGATGTAGTTGTAGTAGTGCATCTTTTGTTAGATTGCAAACAAAAATGTACTTCTGTGAAATTTCAAAAATTTCAATTTACAATCTGCCCGGCTTAGAGCACAGCATAGCTATCTAAATAATTTGCAATTTTACTATTGTGTACTGCAAGGAAAGTGTAAATCTTATGGAACGAGTAAGAAATTGTTCGTCTTGAGTGAGTAACCTTTTTGTTGCCTTTGCTAGAAGGATTTATTAAATGAAATTCTTTCGTTTCATTCGAGGCAACTCACAAAAGGCCACAATGTGCACAGTGTTTTGTTTCAAATAAAGGAGGCGATGCATATGTTAAACATTAAGTGAAGTTCTGAAGGCAAAAATAAAATAGAAATAAAAGAAAAAAAAAAAAAATAAATAAAAACTTTTTTTTACTACTGAAGATTAAATAAAAAGTTGAAAATTAGAAGCAAAAATTAAAAAAATTTAATATTATTAAAAAGTGCAATTTTAAATCTAAATTTAATACAAAAATGTAATTCACACGTTTGCGCTAAATTTATTCAGTCTTGAAAAAATTTATACAATTGGATATTGTCCGGCTGCAGGCAGTAGGATTCGGACAAAAATTGCGGCTTTTAAGGGCTCAATAAGTCAAATCGGGAGATCGGTTTAGATGTGAGCTATATCAGGTTATAGATCGAATGGGACCGTACTTAGCACAATTGTTGGAAGTCATAACAGAACACTACATGCAAAATTTCAACCAAATCGGACAAAAAGTTCCGGCTTATACAACAGCTATATCAGGTTATATAGTTCCGGTTTATACGACAGCTATATCAGGTTATATACCGATTTGGACCGTACTTGGCACAGTGGTTGGAAGTCTTAACAGAACACTATGTGCAAAATTTTAGTCAAATCGGACAAAAACTGGGCTTCCAGGGGCTGAAGAAGTCAAAACGGGAGATCGGTTTATTAGGAGTTATATCAGGTTATAAGCCGATTTAGACTGTACTTGGAGCAGTTATTAAAAGTCGTAAAAGAACAATACGTGCAAAATTTCAGCTAAATCGGATAAAAATTGCTGCTTCCAGGGGCTCAAGTATTCAAATCGGGTGATCGGTTTATATGGGAGTTATATCAGGATATAAGCCGATTTGGACCGTATTTCGCACATTTATTGAAAATCATCGTCATCACCAAGTGCAAATTTTCAATTAGATAAAAAATCGGGGGATAGGTTTATATGGAAGCTACATGTAAATCTGAACCGATATGGCCCATTGACAATTTCCGACGACCTACATCAGTAGTAAGTACATGTGCAAAATTTCAAGGGGCTTACTTTATGCGTTGGACCGCTTTCGACAGATGAACGGACGGACATGGCTAGATCGACTCAGAACTTCGAGACGATCAGGAATTTATATACTTTACTAGCTGAACCGGGCCCGCTCCGCTGCGCTCTCTTTTACTTCATATGGAACAAAATTATCCTTTGAATATCTATTTTCGACAATTAAAGAGCTTTTAGTGAAATTCCATGCCATTATCTGAATTCCATATGAACTTTATTGGTCTATGAATTCGCTCGAAGGATTTGGGGTCATTAAAGTTTGGGTGTTAGGTAAACTCCATTATTAAATGTCTTTATTTTAGCTCGATATTATCATGATGTCTGATTTAGGGGTGTTTTCGGGGGTGAAGTGGTCCCTTAGACTCTTGGCCCTGAAAAAAATATCATCACCGTGCTCTTCTCTCAAATATCCTTCATTTAAACCCCATATTGCCATTAGTTTAAGGGGAGTTTATGGGATGAGGCGTCCTCAAATATTTGGTTCCAAAGTTTGTACTCTTTCAGGGGTGTTTTGGGAAGGTCCCATGGTCCCACATTTGGATATCAGATTCGTATTCTACTCCCAAATAACTTTATTTGAGCCCCATATCGCGATGGTCAGTAAATAATAGTTGTTTGTGGGGTGTTTTAGGGAAGAGGTAGACCCCCAATACCTTTCATTTGAGCCTCACAATGACGTGGTTGATAAATATGCCCGATTTAGGGATGTTTTGGGGAGTGGGGTGGTCCCCTAAACAGTTAGCTCCACTTTCAATATTATTTATTTGAACCCCATATTGCCATTGGTCTCAAAGTTGGATATAAAATATTGCCGAGGTTGGTAAATATGTCCGATTTAGGGTGTTTTGGGTGTTGGGGTGGTCCCCCAAACATTTAGTTCGACAATTTGATATCACTCTTAAATACTCTTCATTTGAGTCCCATATTGTGGTGATTGGTCTAAATATATGTTTGGTAGGTTTTAGGGTGGAGCTGCCCCCCCCCCCCCCTAGGTACCCTATCCGAAGTTTGGATACCAAATTTTTGTTTTTAGGTTACTATAAGAGAGCACACAAAGTTTCGCTTAAATCGTACCACCCATCACCGAGATGTGGCGTTTCTGAAAATTATGGTTAGGGGGAGAGTCCGCTTCCCCCTCAGATATCAAAAAATGTATTACGCTATTTTTAACATGGGATCATTATGCACCATCTGTGAAAATTTCAAGAAAATCGGTTCAACCGTTTTTGAGTCTATAAGGATCATATAAACAAACAAACAAACCGACCAACAAACACAAATTGTTTTTTATACCCACCACCGTAGGATAGGGGGTATATTGATATAGTTATTCCGTTTGCCACACATCGAAATATCAATTTCCGACTCTACAAAGTATATATATCTCGGATCGTCGTAAAATTCTAAGACGATTTAACGATGTCTGTGTGTCTGTCCGTCCGTCTGTTGTAATCACTCTACACGTTTCAAAAATTGAGATATTGAGCTCACATTTGGCACAGATACGCCTTTTTGATGCACGCTGGTAAAGTTCTTGAACGGGCTATATTGGACCATATTTGGATATAGCTGCTATATAGACCGATTTTCCGATAAGGAGTCTAATGCCCATAAATGCTTTATTTTTCATCCGATTTCGCTGAAATCTGAAACAGCGAGTAGTTTTGGGCCTCCCGACATCTGACCTAAACATGATCCATATCGGACTATATTTAGGTATAGCTGCCATATAGACCGATCTCTAGATAAAGGGTCTAAAGCCCATAAAAGCTTCATTTCTAACCGATTTCGCTGAAATTTTTAACATTGAGTAGTTTTACGCCTCCTAACATAGGACCTTAATGTGGTTCAGATTGGACTATATTTAGATATAGCTGCCATATAGACCGATCTGCCGATAAAGGGTCTGAAGCCCATAAATGCTCCATTTATTATCCGATTTCGCTGAAACTTCAAACAGTGGGTAATCTTAGTTCTACCGACATCCGTTCCAAATATGGTTCGGATCAGACTATATTTAGATATAGCTGCCATACAGACCGACATCCCGATAAAGGGTCTGAAGCGAATAAAAGCTTCACTTTTTATCCGATTTCGCTGAAATTTAAAACAGTAAGTAGTTTTAGGCCACCCACTATCCAACCCAAATATGGTAAAGATCGGACCATATTTAGATATAGCTGTCATATAGACCGATGTGCCGATTAAGGGTCTGAAGCTCATAAAAGTTTTAGTTTTTACCCGATTTTGTTGAAGTTTGAAATACAAAATTCAACAGTGACTTATATTTATTAGCCCACTCAATATCTGGGTCGAATTTGGGTGCATAAGCTATCAAATTTTCATCGGATTGTGCCGAAAAGGGGTTTCATATATACCCAAGGTGGTGGGTATCCAAAGTTCAGACCGGCCGAACTAAATGCCTTCTTAGATTGGTATTATATGCCGGAATGACTAGATTGGTATTACCCCATCCTATGGTGGTGGGTATAAAAACTAACACCTGTCTTTGTATAATTTTTCAGTGACCTTGAACCAAGCTAAGAAGAAAAAATTATAAAATTTCATGGGTCAACAATTAATCACAGATGCTAGTATTACAACAAATTCTAGTATCTCTCTTCCATTTAGCTCCTTCAAAAAACACTGTTTCACCCTCCCCTAAAGGACGGTTATTGCAAAATGACACAGTTTTGTTGAAAGCAGCCATCTCACAAATAATGCAAGGAATTTGATAATTCCTTGAAATGAGAACAAACTATGCGAAAGGGGGAAAGTTAAATACAAACCAACAAACACAAACGCTCAGTAGAATGCATACCTCGTTTTGGAATTTCGAAATGAAAGTGTTGTTGAAGATTTTACGAAGAATAAAGAGAAAAGCATGCCAGCTAGGCTAAAGGAAATGACACAATACAACAATAAATAGTTTATGAAAAGGCCAAGAGGATATTGGGCTGGGCTTTGCGTGGAGTGCTGCGTTGAGTTGAGTTGAGTTGTATTGTGGTGGCACAAACAAACCAAAAGCACATTATTACAACAAAGCAGTGACAACAAAGGGACTGCAAAAACACAAAACGCAAACACACAAAAAAAAAGGAAACGGAAATGTAGAGATAAAAAATTTCAATAGTTTGAGTAAATTCTTTGGGGCCATGAAATGGTAAGACAAGTATTAATTCAGATTACTAATAGCACAATAGATGTCGGCATGAATAAATGATATTGTTGTTGATTTATTTTCGGGGCATTCAGACAAACGCAAGTGTAGGGGAAAAATGACAAAATGGAATGTAAAAAAAAGCAGATACAACTAAAAGTCATGAGATATGAAGTCAGAAAAGGCTGATTGTAACAATGGGAATAAGCTACGACATTAAAGGCTAATCTTAAGGTAATAAAGAAGGTGTGAGAAGAGAATGTTATAGCTGGGAGTCACTTAAGAACACCAAAAGTCTACAAATCGGCCAAACCTTTCCGAGGGATATGTATATCGATCTTGGTAATATATGTCTCAGTTTGAATTTATTAGGATATTGAGTAGGAATTTGAGAAAAATTTTCCATTAATTGTCTTTGTAATATACATAACTGAATAAACGTTTTAGTTTTTATATCCACCACCGTAGGATGGGGGTATATTCATTTTGTCATTCCGTTTGCAATACATCGAAATATCCATTTCCGACTCTTGATCAGCGTAAAAATCTAAGACGATCTGGACATGTCCATCCGTCTGTCTGTTGAAATCACGCTACAGTCTTTAAAAATAGAGATATTGAGCTGAAACTTTGCACAGATTCTTTTTTTGTTCATAAGCAGGTCAAGTTCGAAGATGGGCTATATCGGACTATATCTTAATATAGCCCCCATATAGACCGCCACATTTATTATGCGATTTTGCTGAAATTTGGGACAGTGAGTTGTGTTAGGCCCTTCGACATCCTTCGTTAATTTGGCTCAGATCGGTCCAGATTTGGATATAGCTGCAATATAGACCGATCCACCAATTTAGGGTAAAAGCCACATAAAAGCCACATTTATTATCCGATTTTGCTGAAATTTGGGACAATGAGTTGTGTTGGGCCCTTCGACATCCTTCTTAAATTTGACCCAGATCGGTTCAGATTTGGATATAGCTGCCATATAGACCGATCCTCCGATTTAAGGTCTTAGGCCCATAAAAGCCTCATGTATTATCCGATTTTGCTGAAATTCGGGAAAATGAGTTGTGTTGGGTACTTCAACATCCTTCGTCAATTTGGCTCAGATCGGTCCAGATTTAGATATAGCTGCCATATAGACTGGTCCTCCGATTTAGGGTCTTAGGCCCTTAAAAGCCACATTTATTATACGATTTTGCTGAAACTTGGGACAGTGAGTTGTGTTAGGCCCTTCGATAGCCCTCTTCAATTTGGCCCAGATCGGTCCAGATTTGTATATAGCCGCCATATAGACCGATGTCCCGATTTAAGGTTTTGGGGCCATAAAAGCCACATTTATTATCCGATTTTGCCAAAATTTGGGACAGTGAGTTGTGTTAGGCCCTTCGACATCCTTCGTCAATTTGGCCCAGATCGATTCAGATTTGGATATAGCTGCCATATAGGCCGATCCGCCGATTTAGGGTCTTAGGCCTATAAAAGCCACATTTATTCCCCGATTTTGCTGAAATTTGGGACAGTGAGCTGTGTTGGGCCTTTCGACATATTTTTTTAATTTGGCCCTGATCGGTTCAGGTTTAGATATAGCTGCCATATAAATCGATTTTTCGATTTAGGGTTTTGGACCCATAAAATGCGCATTTATTGTCCGATGTCACCGAAATTTGGGGCACTAAGTTAAGTTAAGCCCCTTGACATACGTCTACAATATGGCATAGATCGGTCTAGATTTGGATATAGCTGCTATACAGACCGATGTCTCGATTTAAGGTATTATGGTCATAAAAGGCGCATTTATTGTATGATAACGCCGGAATTTGGGACAATCAGTTGTGTTAGGCCCCTTGATATACTTCTACAATATAGAACAGATCGGTCCAAATTTGTATATAGCTGCCATATAGACCGATGTCTCGATTTAAGGTTTTGGGGCCATAAAAGGCGCGTTTATCGTCCGATGTCACCGAAATTTGGGCCTGTGAGTTGTCTTAGGCCCTTCGATATCTTCCTTTAATTTGGCCCTGATCGGTTCAGATTTGGATATGGCTGCCATATAGACCGATTTCTCGATTTAAGGTTTTGGGCCCATAAAAGGCGCATTTATTGTCCCATGTCGCCGAAATTTGGGACACTTAGTTAAATTAAGCCCCTTGACATACTTCTGCAATATCGCACAGATCGGTCCAGATTTGCATATAGCTGCCATATAGACAAATATCTCGGTTTTAGGTTTTGGGACCATAAAAGGCGCACTTATTGTCCGATGTCACTGAAACTTGAGACAGTTTAGTTAGGCTCTTCGACGTCCTTCTTCAATTTGGCTTAGATCGGTCCAGATTTGAATATAGCTGTCATATCGACCGATCTCTCGATTTACGGTTTTGAGCCCATCAAAGGCGAATTTTAATGAAAGGTGGTTTACATATATACCCGGCGGTGGCGGGTATCCAAAGTTGCCGAACTTTACGCCTTTTTACTTGTTCTCCTACAGCTTATTAAAGTTCGCGTTTATTAAATGCTATAGAAAAAAATAATTTCCCTTCAATACATTGCCTAGCTCATCAAAGTCATGCTATTGAAAGTAGTTTTCTTTGATTGCAATAAGCCTTAGCAGATTCTTCCATCAAGTTTTGATTTCATTAGAGTTTTTCTTATTGTTTGTTTGTTATTTGCAGGAAATCTTGATTTCATTCTCCTCGATTGCCTTTGTTCTAAGACTTGTTTGCTTCTCTGCTATATTCGTTTATAACGATATACACAAAGTGTGATTTTTTAAGAGCTAAAGGAAAGTTTTTCAAAAAAAAAAAAAAAAAAATTCAATAAACACAAAATTCCGAAAAATTTATGAAATCTTTTATTCGAATCGATAGTAGGGCCCATATAATTTAATGTTTGAAGATTATTTCATGCAAATGTTGACCGTGACTACATCTGAAATGGTCCATCTGCTTATTCCTATATTCCTACACCTTTCTTTCAACATTTTGGCCGGTATCTCAAGAATAAATTCTTCAATGTTGTCTTTCAATTCGTCAATTGAAGCGGGCTTGTCTTTATAGACGGCAAATTGAACGGTCCTGCACGAGAAAAAAAAAATGTTCACCGAACTCGCCTCTCAATAAATCAATTGTTACGCGTGCTGTGTGGCATGTGGCACCGTTTTGTTGAAACCACATGTCATGCAAGACAACCTCTTGCAATTTGGGCAAAAAGGTGGATATCATCTTACGATAGCTCTCACCACTCACAGTCACCAGCCCTAGGTACCCCATGCGAAATTTGGATACCAAATTTTTGTTTGTAGGTTACTTTAAGAGAGCACACTGAAATCGAACCACCCATCTCAGAGGTCTGGCGTTTTTGAAAATTAGGGTAAGGGGGAGGGTCCGATCCCCCTTTGGATATCAAAAAAATGTAGTATTTTCACTTCGGTATCATCTATTTTCACTACGGTATCATTATGCACCATCAGTGAATATTTAAAGAAAATCGGTTCAGCCGTTTCCGAGTCTATAAGGAACACACAAACAAAAAAACAAACCTACAAACAAACACTAATTGATTTATATGGGTTGCCCAAAAAGTAATTGCGGATTTTTCATATAGCCGGCATTGACAAATTTTTTCACAGCTTGTGACTCTGTAATTGCATTCTTTCTTCTGTCAGTTATCAGTTGTTACTTTTAGCTTGCTTTAGAAAAAAGTGTAAAAAAGTATATTTGATTAAAGTTCATTCTAAGTTTTATTAAAAATGCATTTACTTTCTTTTAAAAAATCCGCAATTACTTTTTGGGCAACTCAATACATATGAGATATTTTACTTTTTCAAATCCGCTCAGTACGAGTATAGGTTTATAAAAAATTAAAATAAATCATGTGATTTTCATTGACAATAATCTATTTTTATTTCTAAAATTAATAAAAAAAAAAAAAACTAAAATAACAATTTACTTATTTCGATAATTAATCACTGTGACCATTCTAATTACGAACATATACAGCCTAAAAAGATACACGTCGAGATTTTTTGTTTTTATTTCTTTTATATTAAAGCTAAAAATCTTATATATAAAAATCAATTTGTGTTTGTTTGTAGGTTTGTGTGTTCCTTATAGACTCAGAAAAGACTGATAATGATCCCGTGGTGAAAATATTTTACTAAATTTTTTTATATCTGGAGGGGGAGCGGACCCTCCCCCTTACTCTAATTTTCAGAAACGCCAGATCTCGGAGATGGGTGGTGCGATTTCAGCGAAATTTTGTGTGCTCTCTTATAGCAACTTAAAAACAAAATTTTGGTACTCAAATTTCGGATGGGGTATCTAGGGGGGCGCCCCACCTCAAAACCTACCATATATATATATACACCAATCACCACAATACGGGAATCAAATGAAAGGTATTTAGTATAAGAAAACGTATCCGACATCCAATTGTCAGGCCAAGTGTTAGGGGGACCACCCCAAGCCCCAAAACACATCTTAATCGGACATATTTACCTACCATGGCAATATGGGACTCAAATGAAAAGTATTTGCGAGTAAAATACTAATCTGATATTCAAACCTGATACAAAGTTTCTGGGGGCCCATTGCTTCCCCAAAATACCCCTCAAACAGGACTTATTTACTGACCATGGCAATATGGGGCTTAAATAAAAGGTATATGAGTGTAGAATGCGAATCTGATATCCAGATGTGGGGCCAAGTGCTTGGGGGGCCGCCCATCCCAGAGAACGTTCTCCAAAGAAGACTAATTTACGATCATAGCAATATGGGAATCAAATGAAAGGTCTTTGGAAGTAAAGCACGAATCTGATATCAATATTCGTGAAAAGTGTCTATGGGGCCACCCCACCCTCACAATACCACCCAAATAGGAACTATTTGTTTGTTGACCATGGCAATATGAGGCTCAAATAAGATGTATTTTAGAGTAGAACACGAATCTGATATATATTTTCAAAGCCAAGTCACTCAACGGCCGCCCCATCACCCAAAACACCCCCAAACCGGTAATGTTTACCGACTATGGAAAAATGGAGCTCAAATGAAGGGTATTTGGAAGTAAAGCACGAATCTGCTATCAACTTTCGGGACCAACAGTCTAGGGGACGTCCCACCACCATAACAACCCCCAAATAGGCGTATTTGCTCCCCAAGACATTTTGGGTCTTCAAGACAGTGGAGCTCGATATTCATAGTTTTTAGGGCCCACACCCCAAATCGCACATATTTGCTGGCTTTTGTAATGACGAGTTTAAGTGAATGGTATTTGAGATTAGAAAAAGAGTTTGATATCCAATTTTGAGGCCAATGGCAATATGGGGTTCAAATATATGAGAATAGAGCACGTTGCTGATATATTTTCAGGGCCTAGTGTTTGGGGAACCACCCCACTCCCTAAAACATTCCTAAATCGGGCAAATTTTCCGACCATGTCAATATGGGCCTTAAATGAAATAAATTGGGGGCAGCAGCAAGAATTGATACCCACTTTCTGGACCAATTTTCTGGGGGTCTACCCCTTTTCCAAAATACCCCACAAACAGAAATTTTTTTACTGGCCATCGCAATATGGGGCTCAAATAAAGGTATTTGAGAGTAGAATACGAATTTGATATCCAAATGTAGGACCATGTAATTTAGGCATCATTTCTTCCCCAAAACACTCCCCAAAGGGTAAATATTTTTCGACTATGCCAATTTGTGGCTCAAATGAAAGGTATTTGAGATTAGAAAACGAATTTGATAACCAATCATGGGGCCATGTTTTTGGGGCAAGTGGTTTGCTTTATGCGCCCCGAAGTTAACGTGTTTTCGACAGACGGACGGATGAACGTACAGACGGATGGACGGAGTGACCATTAAACGAGCAGACGGACATGGCTACATTGACATAAAATGTCATGGCAATCAAGAATATTTATAGCTTGTAAGGGGCCTAAGATCAATAGTTTGAGGTGATTCAAATGGTATGACGAAGTTCGTTTACGCTCATTCTATGGTGAAGGGTATAAAAACAAAACAATCTATTTTATAGTACAGTAGAAACTTCTTATAGGGGAATACTTCTATCAGTCCGAAGGGCGTGCCGCTTAGCGACACCTTTTGGTAGTGTAGTTCAAAGCAGGACACCTCACAAATGTAGCCAGCATTGGTAAGGGCATAGGCGTTGCTGAAAATTTTTCTAATGTTCTTGCCTTCATAGGCGGAGATGCTAACCTCTGCCCCACCGTATCCCCTGTTCCTTAATGGGGTGTTCATGGGAAATTATTTTCAGAAATTTCTTTCAGTGTATAGAACCTTTTCAAAATAATCATAGCATATAAATTATTATACAATTATTTTTAATGGTTGAACGCTTCATTTAATTTTGCTCTTTTCTAGTATATCATTAAGGGCATTTCAATATTTCCCAGCCAAATATCTAAAGTAAGGCCGTAAGAAATATGGGGAAGTTGTGGTTTTGCATTCTACTTGCAATTAATTGCTTCTATAATGTTCAGGTATGGCTTTATCCTGCTAAAATTATACCTTAATCTAATTTTTGAAGCAATTGCAGTCTTCGCCAAGAAATTTCGTTTTGAAATTGTCCAACTTCAAATGTAGCAAACAGTCGGATGTAATCAAACGATTGGACTGCAATTACAAAGAGACAGCAAATGGTCGCTATTTACTAGAGTGGTATGCCATGATGAATCGAGTCTTGGACAGGAATGCCGAGATAAATGTATTGGTCTATATAGCCCCTCGAAATGCTGCAAGGACAAAAAAACTGCTGGATCTGAATTTAAATATGTGTGATGTTATAAGCACAGCTATGGCTGTACCATTCCTAAAGGTCATATTGGATGAAATAAGAAGAACAAGCAATCTGCCCTACTCATGTCCCTTTAAAAGGGTAAGATAATCTCACACAGAATTTACTTTGGCTTTCTTTTTATTTATATTTTTGGATTTTCTTTAAAACAGAACGTCTTGTATTCAATGGTTAACTTTACTTTGGATGCATCTTCTCTGCCAGCCTATGCGCCATTGGGAACATTCAATGTTTCCCTTATCTATAGCGATAACAAGCAAAGAGTTGGTGATGTTTTTGTGTCCGGGGCAACAGTGGCCAAAACGGTCAGCTTAGGATGAATAAAAATCTCTAACATGTGAAATAGAAAACGTTCTCAAATATACAAATAAATAAAAATTGACCTATTTTAAAGGGATTCAATATCAACCACTATAGAATAGAGGGTATATACATTTAGTCATTCCATTTCTTCCCCACATGCCCTGCACATGTTATCACTTGCCGCACCGATTTTCCATAAGTGAGCTCGTAGACCTATGTGCCTCGTTATGATACCGAAGGCGGTTCTGACCACCTTCTTACTTCCTTTCAGTAATAGACTCGCCCTCACACGATTCGGATCACCCCATACTATTTTTGCCAACCTACCGACTGTTTCGCTGTTCCACAGTGTCACATTCGGGATTGTTGCCCACGTCCTTAAATCGGACTGCGTCGAAAGGCTTCGGGGTTAACCAAGTTTATCGACGGCATTCCTCCGCTCTGGACCTGGTGAGAAAGATGAACATCCCTCAGCTCACAAAAGCGTCGGTCTTCGTCAAGGGAATGGGGCAGTAAATTTGCGCTGGAATATTTACTGCCCCATTCCCTTGATGAAGACCGTCACCTTTGTGAGCTGAGGGATGTCCATCTTTCTCGCCAAGACGAGCTTTGCGACCTCCCAGGGAGCGTGGACACCTCTGACGAGCTGTTTGACGGTTTCATTACATTCTGCCGACGCAAAACGCATCATAAAGATGTCCCCTCTATACTTGCAGCTCATCATTTGTATGGGTGGACCCTCTCAGAGTTCCACGTATTAAACAACAAGTAAAAGCGTGCTAGGTTCGGCCGGGTCGGATCTTGGGAACCCACCACCATGGATTCTGATACAAATTTATACAAAATAAATCTAGTTGAAGGACTTTATTTTATACTACATACCAAACTTCTGTCAAACCATCAAAAATTAATGCTTAGAACCGAACAAGGATGATGGAGAGACCGGTTTATATTGGAGCTATATCAGACTGATTTGGACCCTACTTGGCACAGTAATCGGAAGTGGTAACAGAACACCACATGCAAAACTGTAGGTAATTCGGACAAAAATTGCGGATTGTAAGGGTTCAAGAAGTCAAATGTGAAGATCGGTTTATATGGGAGCTATATCAAGTTATAAACCAGTTTGAAGCATACTCGGCACAGTTATTGGAAGTTATTAGAGAACAGCCAAATGGGAGGGCTTCCAAATTGTGGCTTCCAGAGACTCAAGAAGCCAAATCGAGAGATCGTTCTTGACACAGTTGTTTAAAATCATAAGGGAAGAGTATGTTTAAGGCATAACACTAAACAGTAGGGGTATTCACGGCAATAAAAGATCAGATTTGAATACACTGTACACACTGATAACGTTTAATATTTCTGATTGGCATAATGTTTGGTGAGTTTAGAATACATTTTGCCAGCTTACGAGGGATACGTTCGAACTTTTTCGCGGTATACTCCCATGTTCATCATCATCGACCTGATGTCTTCGCTTTATGTGTAACCCAGGTGGGTGAGGATTCTGATCCACAGGATTTTCACATTCCAGGGTATCACACTCTATGTCTTTTATCCCCGACAGAGTACTTGTGCTATATGTACGTAATGATATATCGTTCCATAGGCAGCAACACTTGGGCTCACAAGATCCTGAATTTAATTCCAATTGGGTTAAATTTAGGATTGGAACAAACGTACTTTACTTCGGGTTTAAATAGAGAAGTCCAAACTCGGAAAGGAGGGTTTCCTAAAGCGGCTTTCACTCCCTTTCTGACAATCTCAGAGGATTTTCCGGACAGTGAAATCGTTGTTGCTGGCGATTTCAATGTCCATAACTCCTCTTGGCTTTCCCATTCAGAACATACGACTCCGGAGGGTCAATATGCCGAGCTATTCGCTGCGCAGAATGATATGATGCAACTAATGAATGAACCGACACACATTTCATGTGTCGAAGGGCACCAACATAACACTCTTGACCTATTCTTAACTTCGCACCTTGAGAAGTATGAAGTTCATGTCTTTGCGCCTCTCGGTAATTCCGATCACTGCACCATTTCAACGTCCTTTTCATATTCTGCTCTTCGCGCTGTCTCTTACTTAGCCCCGAAGCGGTCTATTTTTGTATACGAAAGAGCACGTTGGGCTGAGCTCATTGAATTTTTCCAGCATTTTGATTGGAAATTTTGTTTGGTGACGTAAATGCAGCTGCCGAAATGGTCCAGGAAGTAATGTTAATAGGAATGAGATCGTTTATTCCCACTAAGAATTTATCGGTTAAATCAAAGGATGAAATTTGCTTTAACCGGGCATGCAGAGATGCTGTTAGATCAAAAGAGGATGCATTTAGGACTTGGCGTCTGAACAAAAATGCCAATACCGAAATGCTGCGCAAACAGGCAAGAACTTCGTGTGCCAGAGTACTTAGACAAGAAAAGTTTCTTTACGAACAGCGACTTCGTGCCAAAGTTATTGTTTCTCCGAGGGGAAGCAAGAGCTTTTGGCCATTCGTAAAAAGAGTAAAGGGCAACTCATCGGCCAACTCTCGTTAAGGATAATCAGGTATTCACTGACCCGGTAGATAAGGCTAATCTACTGACTGAAGTGTTTGCAGGAAATTCCTTGCCGTTTAGCAATCAACCACTCCCCGTGATTGATAGTGTACCTAGTTCGATGCCTCGGATATTCTTTCGAACACGTGGAGTTAAAAGGGTCCTTGCGGATCGCGACGTTAAAACATCTCCGGGCCTGGACGGTATATTAACACTTGTCCTTCGTAAGTGTTCTTCGAGGCTTGCTTGTCCACTACGCAACCTTTTCAACCTTGCTTACCGTGCAGGTGGTTTCCCCAGCGCTTTGGAAGGTTGCGAACATTCAGCCCATCCCCAAGAAATGTGGCGCGAAAAACCCTGCGAATTATTGGCCAATTGCGATATGCTCCGCGCTCTCCAAGGTTATGGAGAGTATCTTCTCAGATACATAGCCTCCAATGGCCTTCTTAGGGACAGACAGTATGGGTTCAGCAGAAATCGCTCTACGGTAGACCTAATGGCACTTTTATCGGAACGATGGAGTAGCTCTATCCACCAGTTTGATGAGAGTAAGGTCTTGGCTCTGGATATATCCAAGGCATTTTATAGGGTCTGGCACGGTGCACTTTTATCAAAGCTTGTCGCTTTTGGAGTCGGTAATGACTTTGTTCGATTTTTATCGAGCTTTCTCAGTGATAGCACTACATGAGTTGTTGTAGATGGGTTCTCATCAGATGAGTATACATTGACCGCAGGTGTGCCACAAGGCTCTGTCCTTTTCCCTTCCCTTTTTCTTATTTTCATTGACGATCTATTGGGTCAGACTTCGAATCCAGTCTACTCATATGCCGATGACAGTAGTCTGTGTCATTCATATTCATGCGACCATAGGCCCAGACCTCAAGAAATTGTGAACAGGAGGAGCATTATGGATGAGACGCTCGACGAGGATTTTTTTGACCATTTCCGAGTGGGGTGGAACGAACAGAGTAGCCTTTAACGCGATTCACTGACCCACTCTAATCGTCGATATCTATCGACGGTATAGATATTGAGCAGTCAGATGCTCTTAATGTTCTGAGCATGAAAATACAATGTGATGTCCGTTGGTCAAAACACATATTCGAAGTGTCGAAAGAAGCATTCAAGTGTTTGGACATTCTTAAGCGGTGCAGGAAATGTTTCACCTTTTCTGATCTTCTCCATAACTATACTACCTACATCAGGCCGAGTATGGAATATAAGTCTCATATATGGGCAGGAGCTCCAATATCATCCTTGGCGCTACTTGACCGGGTTCAACGGAGAGCGATGGTGTTGATTGGGGACAGTAGAGTATCCAACTCTATTGCTTCTCTTGAACATTGTCGAAATGTGGGTAGCGTTGTATTGCTCTACCATTAATTTCATGGTGTGTGTTCCAGGGATAGTCGACTTCTTATCCCTGACGTTAGGATCTTCACCTGGAATACAAGACTCGCCAGGAACTCACACCCGTTTGTAATTGATTGGCCAGTCGACCGAACCATGCATTACCGAGAAAATCCATTTTTCGCCCGAACCAATCGTATGTGAAATCGACACTCCGGCTAAAGTCTTTCCCACCGTCATTGACGTTCAAAATTTCGAGCGGCTAGCTTTACGCGTTCGACCTCTATCGTGATTTCGAAAGACTAGATCGCAAGATCGACTCAGAACGTCGAAAGGATCAAGGATGGGGTCTTAGACGAATATTTGAGGTGTAACAAACGGAATGACTAGATTAGTATACCCCCATCCTATGGTGGTGGGTATAAAAACGTATCTGTCCAAAATTTTAGCTCAATATCTCAATTTTTGAAGGCTCTGGAATGATTACAACAGAGGCGCAGACACACGGACATTGTTAAATCCTCTTATAATTTTTGGAGGGTCGAAAATTGATATTTCCATGTGTTGCAAACGGAATGACTAAATGAATATAACCTCTGTAGTGGTGGGTTGGTATAAAAATTCCGTAATTGCTATCTCCAGATCATATCAAATAATCCACCGTAAAGAGAGAGGGTTATAAATAACGAATTATGACTTGCCACTAAGTACAGTATTATAACATTTCACAGAAAGTGATTTTGCAATAATTATCATACAATTATTTCCATTGTAATAGTTAAGGGTTAGATTTTCTATATGTAAAAATGATAAACGCTTGATTTATTTGCGCTTGATAGCAGTATCTCATTAAGGTACTGAATCATACATAAACCAAATAGCCATAGTAAAGCAGTTTAATTTCAACACAATTCTTGTTACCATGCATATGTGGAAGTTTTTGTTATGCATTCTAATTGGCTTTACTTCATTGATTCATGTTAAGGTGAGATTATTTTCAAATATTTCTGTCCTTAACCTAATTTTTGAATCAATTACAGACAGCTCCAAGGAATTTTGTGTTGAAATTGTCCAACTTCACCTGTACCAAGCAGTCTGAGATATTCAAACGATTGGACTGCAATTACAAAGAGATAACAAAGGGTCGCTATTTACTGGACTGGTACCTATTGTTGAATCGTGCCCTGAACAAAAATGCTGAAGTGAACATTGTGGTATATTTCACTCCTCGAAAGGCCGAAAAGGCAATCAAATTTTTAGATTTGAATTTTAATGCATGTGAGGCTATAAGCACAGCTATGACAGTGCCTTTCGTAAAGGTCATAATGGATGAAGTGAGAAGAACGAGCAATCTGCCCTACTCATGTCCTTTCAAAGGGGTAAGCGAATGCCAAAGAGAGTCGTATGGAAGTTTTCGTTGACAGAT